>NC_143037.1:69620000-69920000 GCF_057628025.1 Oncorhynchus mykiss | reverse complement strand
AGTGTGTTGGCTGTTTAACAGTCTGATGGCCTTGAGATGGAAGCTGTTTTTCAGTCTCTCGGTCCCAGCTTTGATGCACCTGTACTGACCTCGCCTTCTGGATGATAGCGGGGTGAACAGGCAGTGGCTCGGGTGGTTGATGTCCTTGATGATCTTTATGGCCTTCCTGTGACATCGGGTGGTGTAGGTGTCCTGGAGGGCAGGTAGTTTGCCCCCGGTGATGCGTTGTGCAGACCTCACTACCCTCCGGAGAGCCTTACGGTTGAGGGCGGAGCAGTTGCCGTACCAGGCGGTGATACAGCCCGCCAGGATGCTCTCGATTGTGCATCTGTAGAAGTTTGTGAGTGCTTTTGGTGACAAGCCAAATTTCTTCAGCCTCCTAAGGTTGAAGAGGCGCTGCTGCGCCTTCTTCACAATGCTGTCTGTGTGAGTGGACCAATTCAGTTTGTCTGTGATGTGTATGCCGAGGAACTTAAAACTTAAAACTTAGATGGTTCTCCAATTGAAAGTGTTCCTGCATATAAATACTTAGGCATTTGGATTGATATGGATTTGACGTTTAAAAAACATTTAGATAAGCTGGTTAAGAAGCTAAGATTTAAAACGAGCTTTTTTCTACATAAACAAATCGTGCCTCTCAGTAGAAAGCAGGTTATTCAGTCAACCTTTTTTTATCTGTTCTTGATTATGGTGATATTATTTATCAACGTGAATCTGCTACTACTCTTAAACTTTGTATGACATCTACCATAGTGCCCTTTGTTTTTTATTTACAGGTGACAGTTTTGAAATTCACCACAGCAATTCTATATCAAAAGGTTGGCTGGACTTCGCTAAAGACCCACAGATCTCTACATTACTCCCTTTTTGCTTACACGGCCCTACTTCATAAACTTCCGTCTTATCTAACTTTTCTGTTGAAGTATAGACACCTGATTGTCTAACACATTCACAGGGTTGAGGATCCTAGGATCTCCACCGAGCTAGGTAAATCTGCTTTTAGGCCAAACACGTAGAAAATATAACCTAGAAAAAATAACATAGACAACCCACCCCAACTCACGCCCTGACCAACCTAACACAAAGACATAAAAAAATAAACTAATGTCAGAACGTTGGGGACTTTGTAGAGGAATGTAACTGTTTTTCTGGATGATTTGTGATGTTGTATTTGTGCTTCCCGTGACTGTGTTTTTTATTTTAATGTGTGTGTATACAGTACATCCGGAAAGTATTCAGACCAATTGACTTGACTTTCCACATTTTGTTACATTACAGCCTTATTCAAAAATGGATTAAATTTGTTTTTCCCCCTCATCAATCTACACATAATACACCATAATGACAAAGCAACAGTACATTCTTATACATTTTTGCAAATGTATATATATTTTTAAAGTGGTCAAAAGTTTAAGAAAAGCTGTCATTATGGCAAAAAGTGGCTATTTGAAGAATCTCAAATTTAAAATATATTTTGATTTGTTTAACACTTTTTTGGTTACTACATGATTCCATATGTGTTATTTCAGAGTTTTGATGTCTCTGGACCGGTAGTGTAAGTATTCAGACCCTTCACTCAGTACTTTGGTGAAGGACATTTGGCAGCGATTACAGCCTAGAGTCTTCTTGGATATGACGCTACAAGCTTGGCAAACCTGTATTTGGGAAGTTTTTCCCATTTTTCTCTGCAGATCCTTTCAAGCTCTGTGATGGGGCGCGTCGCTGCACAGCTATTTTCAGGTCTCTTCAGAGATGTTCGACCGGGTTCAAGTCTGGGCTCTGGCTGGGCCACTCAAGGACATTCAGACTTGTCCCTAAGCCAGTCCTGCATTGTCTTGTCTGTGTGCCTAGGGCCTTTGTCCTGTTGGAAGGTGAACCTTCACCCCAGTCTGAGGTCCTGAGCATTCTGGAGCAGGTTTTCATACAGGATCTCTTTGTACTTTGCTCCGTTCATCTTTCCCTCGATCCTGACTAGTCTCCCAGTCCCTGCCACTGAAAAACATCCCCAAAGCATTATGCTACCACCACCATGCTTCACTGTAGGGATAGTGCCAGGTTTCCTCGAGATGTGACGCTTGGCATTCAGGCCAAAGAGTTCAATCTTGGTTTCATCAGACCAGAGAATCTTGTTTCTCATGGTCTGAGAGTCTTTAGCTGCCTTTTGGCAAACTCCAAGTGGGTCGTCATGTGCATTTTACTGAGGAGTGGCTTCTGCCTGGCCACTGTACCATAAAGGCCTGATTGGTGGAGTACTACAGAGATGGTTGTTCTTCTGGAAGGTTCTCCCATCTCCACAGAGGAACTCTGGAGCTCTGTCAGAGTGACCACCGAGTTCTTGGTCACCTCCCTGGCCAAGGCCCTTCTCCCTCAATTGCTCAGTTTGGCTGGGCGGCCAGCTCTAGGAAAAGTCTTGCTGGTTCCAAACTTCTTCCATTTAAGAATTATGGAGGCCACTGTGTTCTTGGGGACCTTCAATGCAGCAGACATTGGCTCAATTTCGAGTCTCATAGCAAAGGATCACCCGTCTCAACGTCAACAGTGAAGAGGCAACTCCGGGATGCTGGCCTTCTAGTCCAGAGTTGCAAAGGAAAAGCCATATCTCAGACTGGCCAATAAAAAGAAAAGATTAAGATGGGCAAAAGAACACAGAAACTGGACAGAGGAACTCTACCTAGAAGGCCAGCATCCCGTAGTCGTCTCTTCACTTGACGTTGAGCCGGTGTTTTGCAGGTACTATTTAATGAAGCTACCAGTTTAGGACTTGTGAGGCGTCTGTTTCTCAAACTAGACACTCTAATACACTTGTCCTCTTGCTCAGTTGTGCACCGGGGCCTCCCACTCCTCTTTCTATTCTGGTTAGAGACAGTTTGCGCTGTTCTGTGAAGGGAGTAGTACACAGCCTTGTACGAGATCTTTAGTTTCTTGGCAATTTTTTTGCATGGAATAACCAGAACAATAATAATTCCCAGAACAATAATAGACTGATGATTTTCAGAAGAAAGTTCTTTGCTTCTGGCCATCTTGAGCCTGTAATCGAACCCACAAATGCTGATGCTCCAGATACTCAACTAGTCTAAAGAAGGCCAGTTTTTTTGCTTATTTAATCAGAACAACAGTTTTCAACTGTGCTAACATCATTGCAAAAGGGTTTTAAAATGATCAATTAGCCTTTTAAAATGATAAACTTGGATTAGCTAACACAACGTGCCATTGTAACACAGGAGTGATGGTTGCTGATAATGGGCCTCTGTACACCTTTGTAGATATTCCATAAAAAAATCTGCCGTTTCCAGCTACAATAGTAATTTACAACATTAACAGTATATATATATATTATTATATAATGTGTATATTTATGTCTTATCATACAGGGCACATTTGAAAACGAGACCAATTTCTCAATGTCTTCACTGTTAAAATAAAGTTATGTGGTGTCATGTTTGCCCTACCACTTACAAATGCAAAATTCATGTTCAAATAGCTCAAACTATGTCCTACGTGGATACTGTGCTTGGACAACATTTTTAAATAGACAAATGAATGGCTGAAGAGAAAAGGTTACGACGATCACAGACACAGCCTGAAGAGAAACATATAGGATCAACAGCATCCTAATAAGAACATGAAGAAACAGTAATACAAACACAAGCTGTGGCCATTCTATTCCCTCACTTGAATTATTAATGTGGGCAAAAGCTGCATTCAGCACTCTGACATTCATTCAACCTACCATTTACAACTAGCCAATGACCATTGACCGAAACAAACATACAGCACAATGCCACGTGTGTGATTGGGATCACCATTTAATGCAACTGTACTGAAATATTGGTTAATTCTGCAACAATAATGAGACTTGATTCTGTTAACATCAATAACATGTAAATAAAATATATATATATATACTGGATATATATAATGCACATTGTACAAAAAGTCACATTATACGACGTTCTCAGAATATGAGAAGAGTACATACGTAATGATGTGTACCTGCAGGAAGCTTGTGAGGTATTGAACTGCACAGCAATCAGATATGGATCTGTTTGCCTTTGAAACCGTCACTGGAAAGGATCTGGAGCTGATGAACTATTTTGTGGATTCTCTGGTTCTATTTTTATGCCCACTTGTTTATTTTCAATGGTAGCACAGCCAGTACAGAGTACATGCGACTCTCCTGGTCTAATTAAATGGTGGAAATGTGTTCTTTGGGGCATGAGGACCAAAACGGATGTAAGTTGTATACTTCTTTGTGATTATCCTCAATGAGTATTAATCAAGTGTGTCATTTGTATGTGCACCTTGTTTTAAATGATCAAATAAACTAAACCAAACTAGGTAATTGTGACTGAAATACTATAAGAATGGCCCCAAGACACCAACATGGATTCTTCACTGCGTTGGGTATTGATTTATAGGGGGTCGATATCCCTGCCTTCAATAGTGAATAAAAACACAACAGATACATTTAACTACAGAGAGAGGGAAAGCACGGCAGAGGCACTTCGTCGAAGGAAGATGGCTGAATTGCATTGAGGTGAATGACTTGATAGTGATTGAGGCTGCATAAAGACTCACCGCTCAAACTAATATTAATGGCAATCATGGCAGTTAGTTAAAGGAAGAGTTTCTCTATTCCAATCAGTGAAGTAGTGATACAATAATCAAAGGGAGGGCTTTTCATTGAAGTCAAATTTCATTGGCTGCTTCTGCAGTCTGTATTATCTTATTAATATTTCAGCAATCTCAGTGCAGTCCTGTGCAGAGTGGAAACAATGGGATGGAGAAAACTGTTGAAGTGAATAAAAAAAAAGTGGATAAGGAATGATGATGGGGAAAAGAGGAGCTCATTGGCTAGTCTCTACCTGTCCCTGTAGCTGTCTAATGGCTAGTCTCTACCTGTCCCTGTAGCTGTCTAATGGCTAGTCTCTACCTGTCCCTGTAGCTGTCTGATGGCTAGTCTCTACCTGTCCCTGTAGATATATGATGGCTAGTCTCTACCTGTCCCTGTAGATATATGATGGCTATTATCTCCCTGCCTCTGTAGCCATGTGATGGCTAGTCTCTACCTGCCCCTGTAGCCATGTGATGGCTAGTCTCTACCTGCCCCTGTAGCCATGTGATGGCTAGTCTCTACCTGCCCCTGTAGCCATGTGATGGCTAGTCTCTACCTGCCCCTGTAGCCATGTGATGGCTAGTCTCTACCTGCCCCTGTAGCTGCCTGATGTCTGTGTTGGTGTTCCTCTGTAACAGTTACTGTATGACCTCTTAATTTATTCCATTGCTTGGTCTGGTTGGGTCTGGCTTGGTTTGGTCTGGCTTGGTCTGGCTGGGTTTGGCTGGGTCTGGCTTGGTCTGGCTGGGTCTGGCTTGGTCTGGCTGGGTCTGGCTGGGTTCGCCTTGTGTGGTTCACTGGGCTTTCACCTCCTGTTCTCCAGGGACGTTTGGTGGCTGGCTTTACATTCTTGTTAACTCAGCTAAGAGGCCTCAGCTCCCATCACATCCACCAACACATTCCTCCCTCCTTTCCTTTACTGTAATGTTTAGTAACCTGGTTAGAAATGGGCCCTTTGACACTTTTTCATTTTCCATTCAGTGATGTTATGTTAAAATCTTAGAGCAGTACTACGCAGCCTAATGACCCTATTCTTCATACAGTACATTAAGAGTCATTATACTTGCCATCCGAGCACCATGCATGTTGGCCTGTAGCTGAGAGCAGTGTATGTTTCATGTTTAATTTATCGGTACCTTTCTATGAATGATTTACAGAGAGGTTTAAAAAGCCCTCCTGTGCATATAGCACTTCATTCCATCACTTCAAACGCTCACTCAGCTTCGTCTAACAGCAGGCTATACGGCTTTACTTGGGATTCTTCCTCGTATTCATACTAACCTCTACATTACACTTCCTGGCCCGCTATCCAGGAAAGAAACCGTGCTGAAATATATGCAAACTTGCTTTTTGACCACGCACTTACATTTCCTTCACTTATTAATCATAGCATTTTCCCATGTTCATAAACATGTAGTACACTATGGTTTACTGTGAAATTTGTTTGGCATATGCCCTTTACGCCCGTCTCTATTTCATACTAGTTCAAATCACCCGGAAGACACAAGGACTAAAATTGAATTAGCCACCTATAATACTAAAACAATGACAGTATGTGTGATGCATGCAATAGAAAGTCAAGGCCTTTATATAACTCTGTTTCCCAGAACATGTTAGTCTGGTGAAATAGGGACCAAGTGTATATAATTTAAGATTCATGAATGAAATATGAGGAGCTCACATAGACTGGGTAGAATTCAGACACAAAGTTATGAGTTTAAAGCTATGAAATGGAAATGTGTCTGAAATTGCATTTGAAAGCACTCTCAAAATTCTGAGTGCCACCTCAAAAATCTGCTCATCCTCTGGGAGGACAGCCAGTGGAACAAAAACAAAATCACTATTCATAGCGACTGACATTTTTTAATTTTTTTTTTACCTCAGCACAGATCATGTTTATAGTGTACATACTGTGGATTCATGTACATTCTTCGCCTGTGATTTATGTTTTTCATCTACCCAGCCAACGCTGCTGTCCCATGTATAAAGAGACATTATAAACAAGGTGATTCGAGCCCTGAATGCTGATTGGCTGACAGCCGTGGTATATCAGAACGTATACCAGGGTATGACAAAACTTTTATTTTAAGTGTTCTAATTACGTTGGTAACCCGTTTAAAATAGCAATAAGGCTCCTCAGGGGTTTGTGGTACATGGCCAATATACCACGGCTAAGGGCTGTATCCAGGCACTACACGTTGCGTCGTACAAAAGAACAGCCCGTAGCCAGGCCAAGGATTGGGCGGCAGGAAGCCTAGTGGTCAAAGTGTTGGGCCAGTAACCGATCGGTTGCTAGATCGAATCCTTTAGCTGACAAGGTACAAATCTGTCGATCTGCCCCTGAACAAAGCAGTTAACTCACTGTTCCTAGGTTTTCATTGTAAATAATAATTTGTTCTTAACTGATTTGCCTGGTGAAATAAAAATAACTAAAAATGACCACCGTGCCTTATTGCTTGATTCAACACTGGACACTTTCTGTTTCTTTTAACACCGTTTTCACAGTGTGTATTTACATACTGCATTCTTCACATCCTGTATCTCATTCTAATATACACTGAGTGTACAAAACATTAAGAACACCTGCTCTTTCTGTGACATAGCTTTCACCTGGATTCACCTGGTCAGTCGATGATCCCATGTCTTTTGTTAAATCCACTTCAATCAGTGTAGATGAAGGGGGAGGAGACAGGTTAAAGAAGGATTTTTAAGCCTGGAGACAACTGAGAAATGGATTGTGTATGTTTGCCATTCAGACGGTGAATGGGCAAGACAAAACATGTAAGTGCCTTTGAACGGGGTATGGTGGTAGTGCCAGGCAGAGGGCTGTTGTGGTGACCGTATTACTGACACACCGGCAGTCATGAGTCAGGACCACAGTAAAATTCCATATGACTGTTGAGTCACGGTAATCTCCTTTAATGTACTCTGGACATGTTTTGGTAGTACCTTACTTGCTAATGACCATCAGGTCACTAATGACCTGGTACTCAGAGCTCTACTGTCCCTCGAACCACTCTGACGTCAATGCAAATACAATCTAAAAATCACATCAAACACTCATCATCAAAACATTTAAAACTCACCCCACTATGATAATCAATGAGTGTGGACTGTATTATTATGCATACTGGACAGTTTACATACGTTATGTTACGCTTCAATATGAAACATGTCTATCCGCGAGTCTGGAAGAGAACCTATAGCCCTAGGCCATGCTGTTGGTTCATTGATTGTGCAGGGTGGCTCACAGTTAGCCTATAATTATAGTGCATTTGTATAGCCTAGTAACAAGGCATTTTTAAAATTTTCATAACTAATAGGCTGAGACATTACATTTAGCTACATAGAATATCTCACCACCGTGCGTTTCCATTTCCTCCTCTCTCTCCTTTATTCCTTTCTCGACAGCGTACACGGGCTGTCAACAGCTTAGTGAAATTCTGTATGTTTTGTTGCAAAAACATGTTACTATCAATGTTCCCAAACAGATTTTTACTTGGTTTCCTAAATTAAGCACTGGGTAGCTGTAGGAACAGGGTTGGAGAGCCCATGGCATACAGAGTTAGGGCAGAATCACCTGTCGCGCAGCGAGAGCATGCTCCTCAAACTGTCACACCCTGATTTGTTTCACCTGTCTTTGTGTTTGTCTCCACCCCCCTCCAGGTGTTGCCCATCTTCCCCATTATCCCAGTGTACTTATACCTGTGTTCTCTGTTTGTCTGTTGCCAGTTCATTTTGTTTTGTCGAGCCTACCAGCGGTTTTCCCCTTACTCCTGTCTTTTCTCTAGTTCCTGTTTTCTAGTTTTCTTGGTTTTTACCATTCTGCGTGCCCTGACTCCGAGCCTGCCTGCCGTTCTGTACCTTTCTGACTCTGCTCTGGACCACTGACCTCTGCCTGTCCTGTCATTTTCCTGCCCCCCTGTTTTTGTAATAAACCTTTGTTACTTCGAAACTGTCTGCATCTGGGTCTCCTCCTGAGTCGTGATACAAACAGTGGTTAACGCGAGAAGTGAAATAAGTGTTCTTGTATTTATTTCTCAGCTGCTCATATTAAGCACATGCTCCACTATAAAACCGAAGTAGCCTACCCGGCATCATTGCAAAACTGACCGTTGGGCCTCCATTCACTGACCGAGTGCATTCACTGACCCTGTTCCTGCCCATTGGATAATGGGCCATTCGAAAGCTAAACTAATTCTACATATTAGTAAAGACAAGATTAAATTGAGAATAATCTGATGGGTGTAAATATGATGATCACTTGATGAGGGAACAGCTGTGCAGCTTGAGGCAAGGAAAAGAGCTTAAGCTTTTTTTGCGAATTTCTCAAATCATCAATAGCCTGTAGTCGCATTATGCAACCCATGTATGTTTTAATTTCTAAGACATTCTGAGGTTTGTATCAGTCACAAATAAAGTTGCCAAATAACTCTAAATCTAGCATATACAGTTGAAGTCGGAAGTTTACGTACACTTAGGTTGGAGTCATTAAAACTTGTTTTTCAACCACTCCACAAATTTCGTGTTAACAAACTAGTTTTGGCAAGTCGGTTAGGACATCAACTTTGTGCCTGACACAAGTCATTTTTCCAACAATTGTTTACAGACAGATTATTTCACCTATAATTCACTGTTTCACAATTCCAGTGGGTCAGAAGTTTACATACACTAAGTTGACTGTGCCTTTAAACAGCTTGGAAAATTCCAGAAAATTATGTCATCGCTAATTGACATCATTTGAGTCAATTGGAGGTGTACCTGTGGATGTATTTCAAGGCCTACCTTCAAACTCAGTGCCTCTTTGCTTGACATCATGGGGAAATCAAAAGAAATCAGCCAAGACCTCAGAAAACTTGAAAGGCCGCTCAGCAAGGAAGAAGACACTGCTCCAAAACCACCATAAAAAAAGCCAGACTACGGTTTGCAACTGCACATGGGTACAAAGATCATACTTTTTGGAGAAATGTCCTCTGGTCTGATGAAACAAAAATAGAACTGTTTGGCCATAATGACCATCGTTATGTTTGGAGGAAAAAGGGGGATGCTTGCAAGCCAAAGAACACGATCCCAACCTTGAAGCACGGGGGTGGCAGCATCATGTTGTGGGGGTCCTTTGCTGCAGGAGGACCCCAAGCATACTTCCAACGTAGTAGCAAAATGGCTTAAGGACAACAAAGTCAAGGTATTGGAGTGGCCATCACAAAGCCCTGACCTCAAACCTACAGAAAATGTGTGGGCAGAACTGAAAAAGTGTGTGCGAGCAAGGAGGCCTACAAACCTGACTCAGTTACACCAGCTCTGTCAGGAGGACTGGGCCAAAATTCACCCAACTTATTGTGGGAAGCTTGTGGAAGGCTACCCAAAATGTTTGACCCAAGTTAAACAATTTGAAGGCAATGCTACCAAATACTATTTGAGTGTATGAAAACGTCTGAGCCACTGGGAATGTGATGAAAGAAATAAAAGCTGAAATAAGTAATTCTCTCTACTATTATTCTGACATTTCACACTCTTAAAATAAAGTGGTGATCCTCAAATACCTAAGGCAGGGAAGTTTTTGAAGGATTAAATGTCAGGAATTGTGAAAAACTGAGTTTAAATGTATTTGGCTAAGGTGTATGTTTTGAAGGTTTGAAGGTAGGCCTTGAAATACATCCGCAGGTACACCTCCAATTGACTAAGTGTATGTTAACTTCCGACTTCAACTGCATTGTTGGTGTTGGCATAGACTGAATTTGGATTAATTACTGATAGTGTTATTTATGTTGTTAACTAGATTAGTCCTGACATTTGTGATTGTTTTTCGTTTTTGATTATTTGTGTACTTGTCTGACATTTTTACCTCACTGTTAGGAGCTAGTAACACAAGCATTTCGCTGCACCTGCTATAAGATCTGCTAAACTGTGTATGCGACCAAACTTTGATTTGATTTATATTCTGTCTTCTGCAGCAGCACGATTTCACCAAATCAAGTTCTGGGTACATTATATGTAAATGTATTGCCGAATAAAGGTGATTCTGATACTGATTCGGATCATACCTTACAATACAGTAGCATACAATACAATAACACTATTTTAATTTTGCCACAGGATTGGTAGTTAGTATTGAATAAATGAGTAAAAGTACCACAGCGCTAAAGAAACCAGAGTAGATGGTGGTTTGATCATCAAGATAAGCTGGTAATACAGTGGCTTCTCCATTAAGCCTAATATCTCACTCTGATTGGACCAAATCAAATAAAAAGGAAGATAAACTAAACTGCCTCCGGAGAATAAAAGCACCGTAACCACTGTGTACAGTATTATGTGCTCCTTCCAAATGAAAAAAAGTATTTTAATGGAATACTGTAGTATTCTTTCATCACAAATGTTTTGTGTTTAGCCAAACTGGACAGAATCCTTCAATAATGTGTACCCAACAGGTGGCTGAATGCTGTGCTACAGCATAATTGATTTGATCTTTAAATAGTAAGCAGCTAATTACAGTTACAATTTAGGCCAGTTGCTCTGGCTGAGATACCCAATGGAAACTGAGGGTTTCTCAGAGAAATGGAGCTCTACATCAAAACTATTGCCTGGAAAAGGAGTCAGATTTCGATGGTATTGTACAGTTGGGACCTGTTTGAGTCCACATCTGCCATATCTGCATGTATGGTTTGTAGGGTGTACCCATACATTTAGTTACATGGACATTAATACAGAACATTATCCGACATTTTGGATATCCTTGGACATCTCAGGGAGACGGTTAGGATATCTTAATCATTACTCCTCTATGGCTTGCTCAAATAACTGTGGAAGCTCAGAGACATGACGTGAACGAAATGCAACACTGACAAACTGTGGGATATTCTTAGGAGAGGAGTATCCTTGCGGAGAGATGAGAGAGAGAGATTTTTTTGAGCATGTCTAATTCCTACCTCCCCAGAGAGGTTTTCCATCAGGAAGGTCACTGTCTCCATTAGTGGCAACATAACAGTCAGGAGGAACACTCACTCCTTACTGGACACTTTTATACACTCTGATATCGTCGCTACACACACTCGCTCCTTAATAAAAATGCTTTCTTAGTTCCAACTTCAAAATGGACACCTTTGCAAATCTAATTATCTTCGACGTCATTGTAGGGATTACTTTTCCCTCATTGACTAACTGTCTGTCTAATTGTCTGTCTCATACATGGCCTCATTGACTAACTGACTAATGTCTCTCTCATGCATGGCCTCATTGACTAACTGACTGTCTGTCTCATACATGGCCTCATTGACTAACTGACTGTCTGTCTCATACATGGCCTCATTGACTAACTGACTAATGTATGTCTCATACATGGTCTCATTGACTAACTGACTAATGTCTCTCATACATGGCCTCATTGACTAACTGACTAATGTATGTCTCTCATACATGGCCTCATTGACTAACTGACTAATGTATGTCTCTCATACATGGCCTCATTGACTAACTGACTAATGTCTGTCTCATGCATGGCCTCATTGACTAACTGACTAATGTCTGTCTCATGCATGGCCTCATTGACTAACTGACTGTCTCTCTCATACATGGCCTCATTGACTAACTGACTGTCTGTCTCATACATGGCCTTATTGATAAACTGACTGTCTGTCTCATACATGGCCTCATTGACTAACTGACTGTCTGTCTCATACATGGCCTTATTGATAAACTGACTGTCTGTCTCATACATGGCCTCATTGACTAACTGACTAATGTCTGTCTCATACATGGCCTCATTGATAAACTGACTAATGTCTGTCTCATACATGGCCTCATTGACTAACTGACTAATATCTGTCTCATACATGGCCTCATTGATAAACGGACTAATGTCTGTCTCATACATGGCCTCATTGATAAACTGACTAATGTCTGTCTCATACATGGCCTCATTGATAAACTGACTAATGTCTGTTTCATACATGGCCTCATTGACTAACTGACTAATGTCTCTCATACATGGCCTCATTGACTAACTGACTAATGTCTCTCATACATGGCCTCATTGACTAACTGACAAATGTCTCTCATACATGGCCTCATTGACTAACTGACTAATGTCTGTCTCATGCATGGCCTCATTGACTAACTGACTAATGTCTGTCTCATGCATGGCCTCATTGACTAACTGACTAATGTCTGTCTCATGCATGGCCTCATTGACTAACAGAATGTCTGTCTCATACATGGCCTCATTGACTAACTGTCTGTCTCATACATGGCCTTATTGATAAACTGACTGTCTGTCTCATACATGGCCTCATTGACTAACTGACTAATGTCTGTCTCATACATGGCCTCATTGATAAACTGACTAATGTCTGTCTCATACATGGCCTCATTGATAAACTGACTAATATCTGTCTCATACATGGCCTCATTGATAAACTGACTAATGTCTGTCTCATACATGGCCTCATTGATTAACTGACTAATGTCTGTCTCATACATGGCCTTATTGATAAACTGACTAATGTCTGTCTCATACATGGCCTCATTGACTAACTGACTGTCTCTCTCATACATGGCCTCATTGACTAACTGACTAATGTCTCATACATGGCCTCATTGACTAACTGACTAATGTCTCTCATGCATGGCCTCATTGACTAACTGACTAATGTCTGTCTCATGCATGGCCTCATTGATAAACTGACTAATATCTCTCTCATACATGGCCTCATTGACTAACTGACTGTCTCTCTCATACATGGCCTCATTGACTAACTGACTAATGTCTCATACATGGCCTCATTGACTAACTGACTAATGTCTCTCATGCATGGCCTCATTGACTAACTGACTAATGTCTGTCTCATGCATGGCCTCATTGATAAACTGACTAATATCTCTCTCATGCATGGCCTCATTGACTAACTGTTTAGCGGTTAAGGGCATTAGGCCAGTAACTTAAAGGTTGCTGGTTTGAATCCCTAAGCTGACTAGATGAAAAATCTGTCGATGTGCTCGAGATAGGCACTCATCCCTAGTTGCTCTGTGAAAGACTAGCACTAAAATGTCAACGTTAGGATGGATGTCAGAGGTGGTGCAGTGTCATCTAACTAATGAATAATCCCCAGGAGCATGGTTAGACCCAGTCTTAGTGCTCTCCCTGGGCCAAAGTGTTCAGAGAGAGTCTAGATTATGAATTTGTGCACTGACAACGCTATGCTTTAGCCTACAGAACCTGTTAAAATCCAGGTAGTCAAATTTAAAAGAGGCCAAGAAAAATAAATGAGTTCATTTTAAGGGCTGCATCTTCACCAGGTTGGGTCCCATACAGTTGTAGCAATGAGATACACAGTAGACTCAGTCTGTCATAATGACACAGTATGATACCAACATAGCTGCAGGGATAACTGGTGCTGATGGGGCAATGAAAGTCCCTCGTGTAGCTTAATGAACACTCTGCACTCGGAGGCCTTTAACTGAGTGTAGATTACTGTGTTGTGAATGATGGTCATCTCATAATAGTCAGTGTGCTAAAGCTTCTACACAATGTCTCCCTTCCATGCCGACTTGACGTGACATTGTAATTATTTCCAGATGTTACCCGAGTGGGAAGGGTTTTTAAAATGTAAATGCCCAGTGTTTCACAGCAGATCTCTTTTATACGTGTACAAGTTGGTGTGCAGTGGGAGGACGTTGTGGCATAGTCACAATTCATGGAAACCGAATCATGAAAGTGTGTGTGTGTGTGTGTGTGTGTGTGTGTGTGTGTGTGGCATGAGTGCCCATTCTCCCACCATGTCCACTCTCCTTCTCCGAGGCCACACCCCTTCAATTGTCAGCACTTATTGTAGATAATGCTATTGATTGTCAAAACGAATTGTTCATTGTGATGGATATCCTGTTGTATGAGCATTAGTGCTTAAGATGATGTTGGAAAGGATCTTTGAAATGTTCTTATTTTATAACCATTATTTAACTAGGCAAGTCAGTTAAAAACAAATTCTTATTTACAATGACGGCCTACCCCGGCCAAACCCGGACGAAGCTGGGCCAATTCTGCGCCGTCTTGTGGGACTCCCAATCACGGCTGGATGTGATACAGACTGGAATCGAACCAGGAACTGTAGTGACACCCCTTGCACTGAGATGCAGTGCCTTAGACCGCTGCGCCACTCGGGAGCTCAATGTTATTTATCAGAGAACCTCACAAAAGGCACATACAGTGCCTTGCGAAAGTATTCGGCCCCGTGAACTTTGCGACCTTTTGCCACATTTCAGGCTTCAAACATAAAGATATAAAATGTATTTTTTTGTGAAGAATCAACAACAAGTGGGACACAATCATGAAGTGGAACGACATTTATTGGATATTTCAAACTTTTTTAACAAATCAAAAACTGAAAAATTGTCCGTGCAAAATTATTCAGCCCCCTTAAGTTAATACTTTGTAGCGCCACCTTTTGCTGCGATTACAGCTGTAAGTCGGTTGGGGTATGTCTATCAGTTTTGCACATCGAGAGACTGACATTTTTTCCCATTCCTCCTTGCAAAACAGCTCGAGCTCAGTGAGGTTGGATGGAGAGCATTTGTGAACAGCAGTTTTCAGTTCTTTCCACAGATTCTCGATTGGATTCAGGTCTGGACTTTGACTTGGCCATTCTAACACCTGGATATGTTTATTTTTTAACCATTCCATTGTAGATTTTGCTTTATGTTTTGGATCATTGTCTTGTTGGAAGACAAATCTCCGTCCCAGTCTCAGGTCTTTTGCAGACTCCATCAGGTTTTCTTCCAGAATGGTCCTGTATTTGGCTCCATCCATCTTCCCATCAATTTGAACCATCTTCCCTGTCCCTGCTGAAGAAAAGCAAGCCCAAACCATGATGCTGCCACCACCATGTTTGACAGTGGGGATGGTGTGTTCAGCTGTGTTGCTTTTACGCCAAACATAACGTTTTGCATTGTTGCCAAAAAGTTCAATTTTGGTTTCATCTGACCAGAGCACCTTCTTCCACATGTTTGGTGTGTCTCCCAGGTGGCTTGTGGCAAACTTTAAACAACACTTTTTATGGATATCTTTAAGAAATGGCTTTCTTCTTGCCACTCTTCCATAAAGGCCATATTTGTGCAATATACAACTGATTGTTGTCCTATGGACAGAGTCTCCCACCTCAGCTGTAGATCTCTGCAGTTCATCCAGAGTGATCATGGGCCTCTTGGCTGCATCTCTGATCAGTCTTCTCCTTGTATGAGCTGAAAGTTTAGAGGGACGGCCAGGTCTTGGTAGATTTGCAGTGGTCTGATACTCCTTCCATTTCAATATTATCGCTTGAACAGTGCTCCTTGGGATGTTTAAAGCTTGGGAAATCTTTTTGTATCCAAATCCGGCTTTAAACGTCTTCACAACAGTATCTCGGACCTGCCTGGTGTGTTCCTTGTTCTTCATGATGCTCTCTGCGCTTTTAACGGACCTCTGAGACTATCACAGTGCAGGTGCATTTATACGGAGACTTGATTACACACAGGTGGATTGTATTTATCATCATTAGTCATTTAGGTCAACATTGGATCATTCAGAGATCCTCACTGAACTTCTGGAGAGAGTTTGCTGCACTGAAAGTAAAGGGGCTGAATAATTTTGCACGCCCAATTTTTCAGTTTTTGATTTGTTAAAAAAGTTGGAAATATCCAATAAATGTCGTTCCACTTCATGATTGTGTCCCACTTGTTGTTGATTCTTCACAAAAAAATACAGTTTTATATCTTTATGTTTGAAGCCTGAAATGTGGCAAAAGGTCGCAAAGTTCAAGGGGGCCGAATACTTTCGCAAGGCACTGTAGCAGCTGTACCCTCCTCCTGTCACAATAGGAACGTGTGGAGGGCTATGGAGATATCCATCCCTGCTAATGCAACATGGGAAACATGCAAAAACAAATGTATTAAAACTTAACATGCTCTTGAGAGATGTCCAAAAGTGATTTCAATCTACCTATTAGAAATGACTGTCATTCAATGCATAGTGCCTTCAGAAAGTATTCATACCCCTGGACTACCCCTAAATTCAACATCTACACACAATACCCCGCGATAACATGGTATAAAAAAAAAGAAGAGATTTTTATTGAACATTTATTGACAATTAAATACAGAAGTATCTATTTTACATAGGAATTCACACCCCTGAGCCAACACTTCTTGTCACGATCGTCGTATGAGTGAGACCAAGGCGCAGCGTTGAAATGAACACCGAACAAACCAACAAAAATAACAACCCGAACCGTGAAGCTATACAATATAGTGCTGACAGGCACCAAATATAGTCAAGATCCCACAAACACCAAAGGGAAATGGCTACCTAAATATGATCCCCAATCAGAGACAACGATAAACAGCTGTCTCAGATTGGGAACCATATCAGGCCAACATAGAATTACAAAAACACCTAGACCTACTAAAACACTAGACAATACAAAAATCCTACACAATACAAAACTAGCTTACCCACCATAGTCACACCCTGACCTAACCAAAATATAAAGAAAACAGAGATATCTCAGGTCAGGGCGTGATACTTCTGGGAGCACCTGTGGGCGCAATTACAGCTATGAGGCTTTCTGGGTACATTTCTGGTCACCTGAATGGTTTAATATTTGCACATTATTCTTTAAAAAATTATTCAAGTTCTGTCAAGTTGGTTGTTGATCATCGCTAGACAGCTATTTTCAAATGTTGCCATAGATTTTCAAGTAGATTTAAGTCAAAACTGTAACTAGGCCACTCCGGTACATTCAATTTCTTCTTGGTAAGCAACTCCAGTGTAGATTTTTGTTTTAGGTTATTGTCCTGCTGAAAGGTGAATTAATCTCCCAGTGTCTGGTGGAAAGCAGACTGAACCAGGTTTTCCTCTAGGATTTTGCATGTGCTTAAGCTACATTATTTTTTTTTATCCTGAAAAACTCCCCAGTCCATTACGATTACAAGTATACCCATAACACTACGCTTGAAAATATGGAGAGTGGTACACAGTAATGTGTTGTATTGGATTTGCCCTAAACATAACACTTTGTATTCAGGACAAAGAGTTAATTACTTTGCCACATTTGTTTGCAATATTACTTTAGTGCCTTGTTGCAAACAGAATGCATGTTTTAGAATATGTTTTATCCTGTACAGTATTCCTTCTTTTTACTGTCAATTAGGTTAGCATTGTGGAGTAACTACAATATTGTTTATCAATTCCTCAGTTTTCTCCTATCACAGCCATTAAACTTTGTGACTGTTTTAATAAAGTCACTATTGGTTTCATGGTGAAATCCCTGAGTGGTTTCCTTCCTCTCTGGCAAATGAGTTAGACAGGACGCCTGTATCTTTGTAGTAACTGAGTATATTGATACACCATCCAAAGTGTAATTAATAACTTCACCATCCTCAAAGGGATATTCAATGTCTGCTTTTTTTTTATACCCATCTACCAATAGGTGCCCTTCTTTGCGAGACATTGAAAAACGTCCCGTCCATTGTGGTTGAATCTGTGTTTGAAATTCACTGCTCGACTGAGGGACCTTACAGATGATTGCATGTGAGGGATAAAGACACGGGGTAATAATTCTAAAAATCATGTTAAACACTATTATTGAACACAGAGTGAGTCCATGCAACTTATTAAGCAACCTGCCTGTTAAGCAAATGTTTACTCCTGAACTTATTTAGACTTGCCATAACTAAGGGGTTGAATACTTATTGACTCAAGAGATTTTTGCTTTTCATTTTTGATTAACTTGTAAACATTTCTAAATACATAATTCCACTTTGAAATTATGGGGTATTGTGTGTACGCTAGTGACAACATAATCTATATTTAATCCATTTTAAATTCAGGCTGTAACACAACAATGTAAAAATAAAAAAAAGTCAAGGGGCGTGAATTCTTTCTGAAGACACTGTATGAGGCCTAAACTACAAATCAAACATCTCATAATGTAATTACTGGGAGCTCATATTAATATTACATATGATTTACTAGCCCTGCCACAGTGATGACTTGAGAAACAGATCATATTATCTGAATGATCAGCAGTAATCTTAAAAGACTGGTGTTTTTATAGTCAAACTGGTCTCATTGACCATACATATAACATAGTATATGAAAATCAGCGACACTGAAATTAGTATGATATGTTATGTTTGGTATGGTGAAATATATTTTCATCACAGACAACTTTAGCATTTTAGCTAATAATCAACTTTGCAACTACTTAGCATGTTAGCTAATCCTAACCTAACTCCTAACCCTAACCTTAAAGAGCCACTGAACACGCCGATTAGCATGTGTTTTTCTGTTGCTCAAAATAATTGTTTTGGAGGTGTGTTTCCTGACCAGTTTGGTTGTCCCTCATGAGACACTGTAGATGTGGAAGCCTATTTCACTTCCCCAAACCTACTTCCCCATAACTATTTTTTTTTAAAGTAAGAAATCTGTCATTAATTTTGCCGTTTTTGCAGAGGATGTTTAAGTTGCACAATTTTACATCTAACTAAAGGTGTTTGGTGCAGTATTTCTCAAGTTAAAAAAATGTGAGACGTGTTGTCTTATGCAAGGCAGGTATGTCTCGCTGTCTATGCTATCGGATAGAGAGCAATCAACGCAGCTGTTCATCTCAAGTCAGTGGGCAAATGTACATCGTCAAATCAAAACCCAACCTTCATTTACCCATTGTGACACACGGATGTTCCAAACTCTGTTTTAGATGAGACCAAAATGATCCTATTTACACTTTGTAGTCAAGTTTGACAATAGAATAACTGTTTCTGACTCATATCAATACCAAATAGGCCATATTCAAAGGGATTTGTTGCTTTTTAAAGGCAGTCGCTCTTTAACCCCTAGCCTAGATAACGTTAGCCACCTAGCTAACATTAGCATTAGCCACTAGCTAACGTTAGCATTAGCCACCTAGCTAGCATTAGCATTAGCCACTAGCTAACGTTAGCCACAACAAATTGGAATTTGTAACATATAAAACGTTAAGCAAATTTGGAACATTGTAAGAATTGCAATTCGTAACATATCATACAAAATGGTTTATGGACATCCACAAATGAATACATACCATAAGAAACGTAACATAACTAATTGGAGTATCCCGGAATTTAATTTACTATGTTATGTCTAACCCCTAGTCCAGGTTGGGATAGTGCAGTGGGAAATGCCTGTAGAGCAACATCATTTTTTGACTACTTAACAAAAACATTTAAAGGATAGATGATTCTGTAAGTATTCATTTGCCATTCCATGTCATACATACTGTATTATTTTACCTTTATTTAACTAGGCTTGTCAGTTAAGAACAAATTCTTATTTACAATGACGGCCTACCAAAAGGCAAAAGGCCTCCCGCGGGGACGGGGGCTGGGATCAAAAATAAAAATAAATAAAAATGTAGGACAAAACACACATCACGACAAGAGAGACAACACAACACTACATAAAGAGAGACCTAAGACAACAACATAACATGGCAGCAACACATGACAACAACATGGTAGCAACACAACATGACAACAACATGGCAGCAGCACAACATGGTAGCAGCACAAAACAGGGTACAAACATTGTTGGGCACAGACAACAGCACAAAGGGCAAGAAGGTAGAGACAACAATACATCATGCAAAGCGGCCACAACTGTCAGTAAGTGTCCATGATTGAGTCTTTGAATGAAGTGATTCAGATAAAACTGTCCAGTTTGAGTGTTTGTTGCAGCTCGTTCCAGTCGCTAGCTGCAGCGAACTGAAAAGAGGAGCGACCCAGGTGCTTTGGGGACCTTTAACAGAATGTGACTGGCAGAATGGGTGTTGTATGTGGAGGATGAGGGCTGCAGTAGATATCGCAGATGGGGGGAGTGAGGCCTAAGAGGGTTTTTATAAATAAGCATCAACCAGTGGGTCTTTCGACGGGTATACAGAGATGACCAGCTTACAGAGGAGTATAGAGTGCAGTGTCCTATAAGGAGCATTGGTGGCAAATCTGATGGCCGAATGGTATAGAACATCTAGCCGCTCGAGAGCACCCTTACCTGCCGCCTCCGTAATCTAGCATGGGTAGGATGATCATCTGAATCATGGTAAGTTTGGCAGCTGAGGTGAAAGAGGAGCAATTACTTTAGCCTGCAGCTTTGATATTTGCTGAGAGAAGGACAGTGTACCATCTAGCCATACTCCCAAGTACTTGTATGAGTTGACTACCTCAATCTCTAAACCATCAGAGGAAGTAATCACACCTGTGGGGAGAGGGGAATTCTTCATACCAAACCACATGACCTTTGTTTTGGAAATGTGCAGAACAAGGTTAAGGGAAGAGAAAGCTTGTTGGACACTAAGAAAGCTTTGTTGTAGAGTGTTTAACACAAAATCCGGGGAGGGGCCAATTGAGTATAAGTATCATCTGCATATAAATGGATGAGAGAGCTTCCTACTGCCTGAGCTATGTTGTTGATGTATTATCCATCATCACTATTTTACTAGCATGACAGCAAATTGCATTCCTCTGCACTGAATATAAGCTTCTTAATGAAATGGGATGCAAAGAAACAAGGAAAGCAAAACCAATAAAGTAATGTGACAGAAGTGTGTGTTTGGATTTTAATGTGTCCTTCACACAGTTGTGGTGCTCTGAGTCAGTGTACATCCTCATTTACCCAGCCTCCTCTTTCTCTCGCCTCCACCCAGGATTACGTCTCCACTGCTTGTCTCAGTGACTCCATTACATTTCAATTATGTCTCCTTTTCCCCCCGTCCTGTAAATCCAAGGAAGCGTTAGAGTAAGGAGAGAAAAGATGCTGTGTGGGGCAGGAATAGAGCACGGGTGAGCGAGAGTGAGTACTGTAAAAAGATTGGTGGAGATCGAGGCAGAAATACATTATTAAAAGATTGGTGGAGATCGAGGCAGAAATACATTATTAAAAGATTGGTGGAGATCGAGGCAGAAATACATTATTAAAAGATTGGTGGAGATCGAGGCAGAAATACATTATTAAAAGATTGGTGGAGATCGAGGCAGAAATACATTATTAAAAGATTGGTGGAGATCGAGGCATGAATACATTATTAAAAGATTGGTGGAGATCGAGGCAGAAATACATTATTAAAAGATTGGTGGAGATCGAGGCATGAATACATTATTAAAAGATTGGTGGAGAAATACATTATTAAAAGATTGGTGGAGATTGAGGCAGAAATACATTACTAAAAGATTGGTGGAGATAGAGGCAGAAACATCTTATTTATTCATAATGATGATTCTGTAATGATTTATAGATAGCACCCATTAACAGAAGGTAATCTCTTTTTATTTCTGTCTATTTCTTTGAAGTCAGTTTTATACTCCGGACTGGAACATCAATGCAGGGCAATGGGGGAGCCAAGGCTGTTTGTCCTCTGGAGTGGGATCAGTGTGAGAAAAAGGCTGAAGTGTGAGAGTTATCTGAAGCTGTTCTCTCCCTCACCTCCTGCTTCTAAAGCCAATCTCTTTGTCTCCTGGGTCACATTGTGCGTATTGATGATTAGTGTCCTCTCTTAACCTCTCTCTCTTGACAACAACAAAAAAGTTCTTTCCCATTCATTTTTAATGCTCAACGTTGGCAGATAATGTGTCCCAAAAGAGCTACATTCGGTTATGGATTATACATTTAAGACCATTTTGTGCTATTACTATAAAGAATAGATGTAGTTGAGAAAAACAACAAACGACCTTAAAGCTAGGATCCTATGCTGCTGCTATATCCATTTTTTGACTTATAAGTAAATTATTATATACACACACACACACACACACACACACACACACACACACACACAGACAGTGTGACATAGTTAATGTTGTAAATTACTATTGTAGCTGGAAATATCTCCATAGGCGTACAGATGCCCATTATGAGCAACCATCACTCCTGTGTTCCAATGTGTTAGCTAATCCAAATGTATAATTTTAAAAGGCTAATTGATCATTTGAAAACCCTTTTGCAATGATGTTAGCACAGCTGAAAACTGTTGTTCTGATTAAAGAAGCAATAATACTGGCCTTCTTTAGACTAATTGAGTATCAGGAGCATCAGCATTTGTGGGTTCTTTCTTCTGAAACTCGTCAGTCTATTCTTGTTCTGAGAAATTAAGGCTATTCCATGCGAGAAATTGCCAAGAAACTGAAGATCTTGTACAGCGCTGTGTACTACTCCCTTCAAAGAACAGCGCAAACTGGCTCTAACCAGAATAGAAAGAGGAGTGGTAGGCCCCGGTGCACAACTGAGCAAAAGGACAAGTCCATTAGTGTCTAGTTTGAGAAACAGATGCCTCACAAGTTCTCAACTGGCAGCTTCATTAAATAGTACCCGCAAAGCACCAGTCTCAACGTCAACAGTGAAGAGGCGACTCTGGGATGCTGGCCTTCTAGGCAGTTGCAAAGAAAGCGCCATTTCTCAGAATGGCCAATAAAAATAAAAGATTTAGATGGGCAAAAGAACAAAGACACTGGACAGAGGAACTCTTTTCTTCAAAAAAATTTTTTTTCTCTAAGTGACCCCAAACCTTTGAACGGGGGTGTCTATACCTTAGAAATGCCTTGTGAGCTTAGTTCAACGGTCATATCCAATGAGAACCCAAAATAGGCTTGTTTTACTCCAATGTTTGTAAACAATGTAAATGTAAAAAAAAAAAACACTGTATAGCCTCAAAGCATGGTTAGAACTATCATTTTGACACCATATATCGTCAGTACTCGTATCCATAGCTCTGTCTATGAATTTGAATAGTTACATTTTCTCCATGCTCATCCCTCAGTTTTTTTTTTAACCAAAAATAAGAGGCAGGGGTGACTGCTTTGTTATTGTTTCAACTAAGGATTCTAGCTTACAATTTATTTCATTAAGACTCAATTCAGAGATCACAAATCAATTTGATCAATAAAGTACCATTAAATGTATTGAATGGGAATAGATTTTTCTTTCGGTTCTGTAATTCATTTGTCAATATAGATTCGTATGTGCATGAGAGTGAGTATACTATCCTACCTCTTTGAATGCAAGACAGATGAGGTGCATCACTGAGTAAGTTGAAAACCTATTTAGTTCATGAAACATCCGATTTGATCAGTGACGAATAGAAACCAGAACAATTGCCCTGCTCTAATTGGACCATACTGCAATGCATCATGCAGAAGAGACTTGTAGGGCCAATTACTTGATCGTTTGTGACAACTGTTTACAAAATGTTCTCTTTACATGTATAAATAGATTCACGTACGTTTCAAACAGGTCAGTAGTACACTTCAAGTCCCCCCAGTTACCATAGTTCCTTTCTGTGTATTTCTACAGTATTGTAGAGTAGGTAAGAACAAGGACTAGTCAGGACATTATTAGAAGGCAATATGATCATGTGCCATTCTGCTTCATTGAAATCAATGAGATCAAATTCCATCTATGCATCAATATCACAGCCATTCAGTGATGAAGGCTGTGCCCTGCCTTGCTGTGATATGTGTATCGGTTTCATACCCATGTCTGCCTGTGGCATGTCAACGTTTCTTAAGCATCAGGTAGCCCATGGATAATGGATTGAGCTGGGCACAACAACCTGGCTGGCACTGAAGCTATGGAACCTAATCTGCTAGAACCATGCTGCTGGCAGCGGCTGATACAGCAGACAGGTCTGGTGTTCATTCAGGCCAAATGGCCCTGTTGTATTGGCACAGAGGTGAACAGTCAGCCCAACCATTATCTCAACAAACAGTGGGTGATACTGGAGGCCCAAGCCCACAAAAACAGTCAGGTAGGAGTCAGGGTGTTAATGGAGGCCCAAGCCCACAAAGACAGACAGGTAGGAGTCAGGGTGTTAATGGAGGCCCAAGCCCACAAAGACAGCCAGGTAGGAGTCAGGGTGTTATAATGGAGGCCCAAGCCCACAAAGACAGCCAGGTAGGAGTCAGGGTGTTAATGGAGGCCCAAGCCCACAAAGACAGCCAGGTAGGAGTCAGGGTGTTAATGGAGGCCCAAGCCCACAAAGACAGCCAGGTAGGAGTCAGGGTGTTAATGGAGGCCCAAGCCCACAAAGACAGCCAGGTAGGAGTCAGGGTGTTAATGGAGGCCCAAGCCCACAAAGACAGACAGGTAGGAGTCAGGGTGTTAATGGAGGCCCAAGCCCACAAAGACAGCCATGGTGATACTCAGTGGTGTAAAGTACTTAAGTAAAAATACTTTAAAGTACTACTTAAGTCGGTTTTTGGGGTATCTGTACCTTACTATTTATATTTTTGCCAACTTTTACCTCACTACATTCCTAAAGAAAATATTGTACTTTTTACTCTATACATTTTCCCTGACACCCCAAAGTACTCATTACATTTTGACAGGAAAATGGTCCAATTCACACACAATGGTCCAATTCACACACATCCCTGGTCATTCCTACTGCCTCTGATCTGGAGCACTCACTAAAACACAAATGCTTAGTTTGAAAATTATGTTTGAGTATTGGAGTGTGCCCCTGGCTATCCGTCAAATGTATTTTTGTAGGTGCCGTCTGTTTTGCTTAATATAAGGAATTTGAAATGGTTTATACTTTTACTTTGAGTACATCTGAGCAATTCATTTACTTTTGATACTTAACTATATTTTAAACCAAATACTTTTAGACTTTTATTCAAGTAGTATTTTACTGGGTGACTTTCACTTTTACTTGAGTCATTTTCTATTAAGGTATCTTTACTTTTACTCAAATATGACAATTGAGTACTTTTCTACCACTGGTGATACTGGAGGCCCAAGTCCACAAAGACAGGCAGGCAGGAGTCAGGGTGATACTGGAGGGCCAAGTCCACAAAGACAGGCAGGCAGAAGTCAGGGTGATACTGGAGGGCCAAGTCCACAAAGACAGGCAGGCAGGAGTCAGGGTGATACTGGAGGGCCAAGTCCACAAAGACAGCCAGGCAGGAGTCAGGGTGATACTGGAGGGCCAAGTCCACAAAGACAGCCAGGCAGGAGTCAGGGTGATACTGGAGGGCCAAGTCCACAAAGACAGCCAGGCAGGAGTCAGGGTGATACTGGAGGGCCAAGTCCACAAAGACAGTCAGGGTGATTCTGGAGGCCCAAGACCACAAAGAGCCATGTAGGAGTCACATGTTATCATGATCTGTTGGTTTCAACGTAAAATATGTTTTATTTATCTAGGCAAGTCAGTTAAGAACAAATTCGTATTTACAATGATGTCCTACACAGGCCAAACTCGGACAACGCTGGGCCAATTGTGTTCTGTTCGACGTCCAAACGTCAGTCACTTGTACTGATCCAGGACAATGGATTAAAGTGAGCAAATTAAATTAATCTGCCTTTTTTGTTGAGTGCTCCAGCTCTTTTCTGCCTTGAATTAGTCTTTTTTGAGTAGTAGTATTTACTACAACTACTGGTGCTACTACTACCCCTGGTGCTACTACTTACTACTAGTACTACTCCTACTACTACCGCTGGTGCTACTACTACTACTAGTATTAGTGCTACTACTACCACTACTACTGGTGCTACTACTACTACTACTGGTGCTGCTACTACTACTACTACTACTACTACAGCTGGTGCTGGTGCTGGTGCTACTACAGCTACTACTACTGGTACTACTACTACTGGTGCTGCTACTACTACTACTACTACTACAGCTGGTGCTGGTGCTGGTGCTACTACAGCTACTACTACTGGTGCTACTACTACTACTACTACTACTACTACTACAGCTGGTGATGGTGCTACTACTACTGCATTATAGATAGACTCCTGATGGTAAATTGAATGGACTGTTCCTACCAATATAATCACATCTCTAGTGCATCATAAGGCCCAGTTTACAAGCATGGCAGAGTAATGAAGTGGACAGGTTGGAAAAGCCATCAGTGGACAGACAGACAGCGCACGTTGGCCCAGAGAAATGGACTATGCAGATTAATTAACTGTCCCGAGAGAACTATAAAGCAATGGTCATTACCAGTGGTTCCTGCAAAAACAGTTCATCTTTAAAATCCATAAAAATCCAACTTCTCATTTGACAATAAGGGCTATTTATTCCTAAGGGGGCAAGAACACATGGGGAAACATCTAAGCCAGCTAAAATAACATTTGATGTAAAAAAAATCATTGAGGTTAGTCTAGTATTTTTCTTGACCTTAGGCACAAATGAATCACATCAATTGTTGGGACAGACATGGGCTGTTCGGTCAGACAGTAGCTAAGCAAAATGTATGACAAATTCTTTACACTCATTCAAAAATATATAATTTGAGTTTGTACAACATGAATAAAGACATGTCCTACAGTATATAGTTATTAACCCTGAGCTTTAAGACAAGAGCTATTCTAAGACGTATTCCATGGGCTCAGATAGTAGGGGGGACATCTTTCTCATCTCTTTTGGGATGTGAAAAGGGGATTGAGTGTATAATAAAACTCCAGGGAGGCTGTTTTCATGATCTCCAGACAACTACTGGAATGGATCAAACAGCACAAAGAGAGATATATGGCAAACAATCATTTGACTCCTCTTTCCCCCTCCCCCCGATAAATGGTTTCTTCAAGAAAGACTGGATTTAAACCCTTCATTCTGAATTAGGAGATTCCCACACACACTCTCTGACAGCCTCCCACGCCGGATGGCCGTGTGCGTGCACTGCCGCAATGACACACTGCACACCCACTCTGGGGGCCAAAGAGAAAAGAAAAAACAAAGGCAGATTTCATTACACAGACACTTAGAAGGAGAATCAATACAGCCTTAGCAACATGTTACAGTGCTCTTCAAAACATCTCACATTGAAGGGCAGGAGATAGCAACGTCTGCTGGTAGTAAGAGGGCACTGACGTAGGAAATTGGTTGCATCACAGGTTTCCCCTCCCTGGCTGGTATTGAAGGAAGCTTGTGAGAGCTGGGATGATGCAGGGATGATGGCTGAGGAAAATGAAAGAAAATGAAAGAACTGAGACAGGAGCCCATTTAAGATGGTATAGAAGGGCCTACTGCAAATGTCATCATAGATTGCTAGTGATAGCCTATGTGGTCAAACAAAAAGCAAACAAAAAGTAGTGGATTATATGATGTAATATCTGATATCAAAGACAATAGTCCCCTCCTGTACTCCCAAGACTGAGTGGCCAAGCAAGACTCCAATACCATCATTAAGTTTGTTGACGACACAACAGTGGTAGGCCTGATCACCGACAACGACGAGACAGCCTATAGGGAGGTGGTCAGAGACTGGCAGTGTGGTGCCAGGACAACAACCTTTCCTTCAACGTGAGCAAGACAAAGGAGCTGATCATGGACTACAGGACAAGGAGGGCCAAACACGCCCCCTTTCACATCGATGGAGCTGTAGTGGAGCGGGTCGAGAATTTCAAGTTCCTTGGTGTCCACATCACCAACAAACTATCATGGTCCAAACACACCAAGACAGTCGTGAAGAGGGCACAACAATGCCTTTTTCCCCTCAGGAGACTGAACATACTTGGCATGGGTCCCCAGATCTTTAAAAAGTTCTACAGCTGCACCATCGAGTGTATCCTGACCGGTTACATCACCGCCTGGTATGCAAACTGCTTGGCATCCAACTAAGGCGCAACAGACGGTAGTGCGTACGGCCCAGTACATCACTGGGGCCAAGCTTCCTGTCATCCAGCGCCTCTATATCAGCCGGTGTCAGAAGAAGGCCCAAAAATTGGTCAAAGACTTCAGTCACCCAAGTCATAGACTGTTACCGCACAGCAAGCGGTAGCGGAGCGCCAAGTCTAGGTCCAAAAGGCTCCTTAACAGCTTCTACTCCCAAGCCATAAGACTGCTGAACAATTAATAAAATGGCCACCGGACTATTATATTGACCCCCCCTTTTGTTTTAACACCCCTGCTACTCTCTGTTTATTATCTATGGATAGTCACTTTACCCCTACCTACATGTACAATTTAACTTGACTAACCTGTACCCCCGCACATTGTCAGGACTGTCCTGTAAGGATTCAAATAAGTCAGATCAGCTTGCCAATAAATAACTTCAACCAGACCACCTCTCACCCTATAGAGGGGGGAGAAAGGAGCTGGTGGGGGGTTGACAGTTGTAAAACAAGGATTAGAACTTTCAGCTATCTCCCTCTCCAAATTCACACAGGAATGTGCCTTTGTTTCACAGACGTTTTCCCGGGAAATTCTAACACGTTCTAAAGTGAATACTGGAACAATAATTCTAACATAGAATGTGGGCCATCTAAAGAATAATAATGTAATTTTGCTTGTTTTTTTGTGATGTCATTAAAAATGTAAAAAGTCTCCATCCTCTACATTGAGTATGAAATATGAAAAATTATCAAAGTGTTTTTAAGAGAGGGATGTGATATTAGAAACTATAAGAGGAAATTGTTTCTATAACTTCGTACAAGTGAGTAGTCGCCGCCCCTTGAGTAAGGTCAGAGAGTGTGTCAGCCTCACGAACCACCCCTTTTGAATGAACTGTATAAAAGGATGGGTTAAGAATTAACATATCCGACCAGAGAGGCGTGTAGCTGCAGCTCACGTCCAAAGTGGTTCGAACTCTGAATATCAACATGAGGTAGAGGCGAGAAGCTCACCTCCTGGACAATCACTGGTACGGCTGATTAGCTGTCCTAAGTAAAGTATCTAGAAAAGCTCATTTAAGTGGGACCATCCACCACTTTTCAAACCATCATATTTTACTACTCTCATCACCCCAGTGAGAACCATCGATACGGCTGGCTAGCCTATCTTCAAATAATCATCTCCCAGAGCGAGTGGAAGCAGAGTCAGCTGAACTCTCTGCCATTGACAGTTTTTTCTATTGTCTCTTTTTGGTCCATTTAGATTGTTAATGTAGATTGTATACAAAACAAATCTTGTTGTAGGCTCCTAAGTGGACCATAAGATTAAAAACCAAACCAAATTAAGAAAATTAAACAAAAAAATAAAATAAAAAACGAAGTCACTCCACCAGAGTGTCTCTTTTGGGTCACTGTTGCCGGTCCCAAGCCCGGATAAAGGAGGAGGGTTGGAATTGTGACATTAAAAAAAAAACAAGAATCGACAGAAGAAAGTTAATTTGTAGTTCTAAACATATTTAGGGTGTTTTTTTACTCGCTTTGTGTCTCTCCCACGACGTTATTCCTCTCTTCAACAGCGTCCATCACAATTACATGCACATGATGCAAATTATGGAAATTAGGTGATGCCGTTATTTAGCGACTTTTAGGACAGCCAATAGCTACTTTCCTTACTGAGGAGTTGGCAACACTGGCAGAGACGAACTACAAGTTGAATTCAGTGAGATATACTCCTAAATTGACAGAGCAGTTTGTTTTAGCAATTTTACAGCTAGCTAGTTACTTCACATGCGGATATTGACTTTGGTATTATTGTGTGTAGCTACAGTTGAAGTCGGAAGTTTACATACACCTTGCCCACAAATCTTCTATAGGCTTGAGGTCAAGGCTTTGTGATGGCCACTAATACCTTGACTTTGTTGTCCTTAAGCCATTTTGCCACAACTTTGGAAGTATGCTTGGGGTCATTATCCATTTGCTGCCAAGCTTTAACTTCCTGACTGATGTCTTGAGATGTTGTTCAAATATATCCATATAATTTTCCTCCCTCATGAATGCATCTATTTTGTGAAGTGCACTAATCCCTCCTGCAGCAAAGCACCCCTACAACATAATGCTGCCACCCTTGTGCTTCACAGTTGGGATGGTGTTCTTTGGCTTGCAAGCCTCCCCCTTTTTCCTCCAAATATAACGATGGTCATTATGGCCAAACAGTTCTATTTTTGTTACATCAGACCAGAGGACATTTCTCCAAAAAGTCAGATCTTTGTCCCCATGTGAAGTTATAAACCATAGTCTGGCTTTTTTATGGCGGTTTTGGAGGAGTGGCTTCTTCCTTGCTGAGCAGCCTTTCAGGTTATGTTGATATAGAACTCGTTTTACTGTGGATATAGATACTTTTGTTCCGGTTTCCTCCAACATCTTCACAAGGTCCTTTGCTGTTGTTCTGGGATTGATTTGCACTTTTCAGACCAAAGTACGTTCATCTCTAAGAGACAGAACATGTCTCCTTCCTGAGTGGTATGACGGCTGTGTGGTCCCATGGTGTTTATACTTGCGTACTATTGTTTGTACAGGTGAACGTGGTACCTTCAGGGGTTTGGAAATTGCTCCCAAGGATGAACCAGACTTGTGGATGTCCACAAATTTTTCTGAGGTCTTGGCTGATTTATTTTGTTTTCCCATGATGTCAAGCAAAGAGGCACAAATACATCCACAGCTACACCTCCAATTGACTCAGATGATGTCAATTAGCCTATCAGAGGCTTCTAAAGACATAACGTCATTTTCTGGAATGGCACAGTCAACTTAGTGTATGTAAACTTCTGACCCACTGGAATTGTGATATAGTGAATTATAAGTGAAATAATCTGCCTATAAACAATAGTTGGAAAAATTACTTGCGTCATGCGCAAAGTAGATGTCCTAACAGACTTGAAAAAACTATAGTTTGTTAACAAGACATTTGTGGAATGGTTGAAAAACAAGTTTTCATGACTCCAACCTAAGTGTATGTAAAATTCAGACTTCAACTGTATAGACAGATACCTTGGACTAAATAAAGTAATGTTTACAGAGGGTATATACAGTATGAAAGTATAGCAATAAAAGGTATAAACTGTCATTAAGGCACATCACTGATACAACCTGCGTGACAAACCAACCTCCCAACAAGCTCAGGTTGTTGTGACCTGACCTGAATGACCCGATAGGAAAGAACTAAGAGACCTGATACTTCAGACACCTGGGACAGCAACTCTACATCAATCAAAAGCTGCTGGTAATGGAGAAGTGTGTGTGTGTGTAACTGGATAAGTATATTAGAGAGCAATGAGCTTCACAAAGAAAGCTGATTATGCGTCACTAAGGAGTAGGTAAGCTGTGCCTCCCAGTCTGCCAGGAGTGTCCCCTGGTTTGTTGGTTGGCATGCACCATTAAGGTTACATCTGTAAATTACGAGTCGTACGCACTGTGTGGAAACACTGGACATAATGCAATGGGACACATGAGAACATGGCAGTAATTTACTAGTGTGTTTTTGACCTCTAAAATAAACTCAATGGCCAGTTTATTAGGTACCCCATTCACAAAAATGGTTCGCGCCTACAGACAGTGAGTCACTTGGCTATATAAAGCAGGCAGACAGGCATCGAGGCAGTCAGTTACTGTTTGATTGAATGTTAGAATGGGCAAAACGAGTGATTTCCGGGCACACATTAGGTCTCTTGACACCAATTGAGCAACGTTGGAACACCATACCTTGTAGAATCCATGCCCCGAGAATTCAGGCTGTTCTGGGTGCAAAGGGGTGTCTGACCCGGTACTAAGTAAACTGGCCACTGGGTATGGGGGCTGACAGGGGCATACACAACAACACTGCTAAGGATGCTTAAATAGCCAAGTTTAGCCATTTGTTTGTAATGTGAGTAGCAAAGATCAGTTTCTCACAACACTGATACCAAGAGGATCCACCTGTCTGTACATAGCTAGCAAATCAGCCATGTAAGTGTAAGAGAGCCATGCTATCACATCTCTAGCCCCCTCCAAAGAGCGACCTGATGGACGACTATCTGAAGAGCATGCAGATGCATCTAGGGATCAAAGTGCTCCTGCTGCAGGACACCAACAGCCTGGAGGCTCAGCTCAGCACCCAGCAGACCAGGGTAAATAACTCCATGCTACGAGACGGTCAGATGACCTCCTGCTTCCTCAAGCACTGAGTGAACGGGGCCGCCTTCCACACCCAGATTCTAATTCACAAGGCTCGAATGGAGAAGGGTATAGGGGACAATTGCATTTTATCACCTCCACTGATCCTCAACACGGGGCCCCCACAAGGGTGCGTGCTCAGCACCCTCCTGTACGCACTGTTCACTGCGTGGCCATGCACGCCTCCAACTCAATCATCAAGTTTGCAGACAACAGTAGTAGGCCTGATTACCAACCATGACGAGACAGCCTACAGGGAGGAGGAGAGCGCCCTGGGAGAGTGGTGACAGGAAAATAACATCTCATTCAACGTCAACAAAATGAGCTGATCATGGACTTCAGGAAACAGCAGAGGGTGCACGCCCCTATCCACATCGACGGTACAGTAGTGGAGAATGTGGAAAGCTTCAAGTTCCTCTGCGTACACATCACTGACGATCTGAAATGGTCCACCCACACAGACAGTGTGGTGAAGAAGGTGTAACAGCGCATCTTCAACCTCAGGAGGGTGAAGAAATTTGACTTGGCTCCTAAAACCCTCACAAACTGGCTGTATCACAGCCTGGTACGGCAACTGCCCCACCTGCAACTGCAGGGCTCTCCAGAGGGTAGTGAGGTCTGCCAAACACATCACCCGGGGCAAACTACCTGCCCTCCAAGACACCTACAGCACCCGATGTCACAGGAAGGCCAAACAGATCATCAAGGACAACAACCGGCCATTGCCTGTTCACCCCGCTATAATCCAGAATGCGAGGTCAGTACAGGTGCATCAAAGATGGGACCAAGAGACTGAGAAACAGCTTCTATCTCAAGGCCATCAGACTAAAATAGCCATCACTAGCCGGCTTCCACACAGTTACGCAACCATGCACCTTAGAGGATGCTGCCCTATGTACATAGACTTGGAAACAATGGTCACTTTAATAATGTTTAAATAATGATTACATACTGCATTACTCATCTCATATGTATATACTGTATTCTTTTCACTGTATTTTAGTCAATGTCACTCCGAATTTTCTCAATCTAATACAGTGCCTTGCGAAAGTATTCGGCCCCCTTGAACTTTGCGACCTTTTGCCACATTTCAGGCTTCAAACATAAAGATATAAAACTGTATTTTTTTGTGAAGAATCAACAACAAGTGGGACACAATCATGAAGTGGAACGACATTTATTGGATATTTCAAACTTTTTTAACAAATCAAAAACTGAAAAATTGGGCGTGCAAAATTATTCAGCCCCTTTACTTTCAGTGCAGCAAACTCTCTCCAGAAGTTCAGTGAGGATCTCTGAATGATCCAATGTTGACCTAAATGACTAATGATGATAAATACAATCCACCTGTGTGTAATCAAGTCTCCGTATAAATGCACCTGCACTGTGATAGTCTCAGAGGTCCGTTAAAAGCGCAGAGAGCATCATGAAGAACAAGGAACACACCAGGCAGGTCCGAGATACTGTTGTGAAGACGTTTAAAGCCGGATTTGGATACAAAAAGATTTCCCAAGCTTTAAACATCCCAAGGAGCACTGTTCAAGCGATAATATTGAAATGGAAGGAGTATCAGACCACTGCAAATCTACCAAGACCTGGCCGTCCCTCTAAACTTTCAGCTCATACAAGGAGAAGACTGATCAGAGATGCAGCCAAGAGGCCCATGATCACTCTGGATGAACTGCAGAGATCTACAGCTGAGGTGGGAGACTGTCCATAGGACAACAATTGCACAAATCTGGCCTTTATGGAAGAGTGGCAAGAAGAAAGCAATTTCTTAAAGATATCCATAAAAAGTATTGTTTAAAGTTTGCCACAAGCCACCTGGGAGACACACCAAACATGTGGAAGAAGGTGCTCTGGTCAGATGAAACCAAAATTGAACTTTTTGGCAACAATGCAAAACGTTATGTTTGGCGTAAAAGCATCACAGCTCATCAACCTGAACACACCATCCCCACTGTCAAACATGGTGGTGGCAGCATCATGGTTTGGGCCTGCTTTTCTTCAGCAGGGACAGGGAAGATGGTTAAAATTGATGGGAAGATGGATGGAGCCAAATACAGGACCATTCTGGAAGAAAACCTGATGGAGTCTGCAAAAGACCTGAGACTGGGACGGAGATTTGTCTTCCAACAAGACAATGATCCAAAACATAAAGCAAAATCTACAATGGAATGGTTCAAAAATAAACATATCCAGGTGTTAGAATGGCCAAGTCAAAGTCCAGACCTGAATCCAATCGAGAATCTGTGGAAAGAACTGAAAACTGTTGTTCACAAATGCTCTCCATCCAACCTCACTGAGCTCGAGCTGTTTTGCAAGGAGGAATGGGAAAAAATGTCAGTCTCTCGATGTGCAAAACTGATAGAGACATACCCCTAGCGACCCCAAGCGACTTACAGCTGTAATCGCAGCAAAAGGTGGCGCTACAAAGTATTAACTTAAGGGGGCTGAATAATTTTGCACGCCCAATTTTTCAGTTTTTGATTTGTTAAAAAAGTTTTAAATATCCAATAAATGTCGTTCCACTTCATGATTGTGTCCCACTTGTTGTTGATTCTTCACAAAAAAATACAGTTTTATATCTTTATGTTTGAAGCCTGAAATGTGGCAAAAGGTCGCAAAGTTCAAGGGGGCCGAATACTTTCGCAAGGCACTGTATATATATATTTCTTAATTCCATTCTTTTAGATGTGTGAATTGTTAGATACTAGCTCCAACAGTGCAGTAGTAACACAAGCATTTCACTACACCTGCAATAACATCTGCTAAATATGTGTATGTGACCAATACAATTTCATTTGATTTGAATGCACAAAAACAGGTGAGGAGATCCTGAGGCCTATCGTGTGGCCCATTTTTTTTTAAGGTATCTGTGACCAACACATGCATATCTGTATTCCCAGTCATGTGAAATCCATAGATTAGGGCCTAATGAATGTATTTCAATTGACTGATTATCATATGAACTGTAACTCATTAAAATCAATGAAATTGTTGCATTTATATTTTTGTTCAGTATATACACTACCAGTCAAACGTTTTAGAACACCTACTCATTCAAGTTTTTTTTTATTTTTACTATTATCTACATAATAGCGAAGACATCAACACAATGAAATAACACATATGGAATAATTTAGTAACCAAAAAAAGTGTTAAACAAATCAAAATATATTTTATTTTTGAGATTCTTCAAATAGCTACCATTTGCCTTGACGACAGCTTTGCACACTCTAGGCATTCTCTCAACCAGCTTCATGAGGAATGCTTTTCCAACAGCCTTGAAGGATTCCCCACATATGCTGAACAGTAACTGTTGTTGGCTGCTTTTCCTTCACTCTATGGTCCGACTCATCTCAAACCATCTCAATTTGGTTTAGGTTTGGGGATTGTGGAGGCCAGGTCATCTGATGCAGCACTCCATCCCTCTCCTTCTTGGTAAAATAGCCCTTACACAGCCTGGAGGTTGTCATGGAAAATGACATAGTAATCACGCAATCCCGTGTTTTACTGTTTAAAGAATTGTCTCTTGTTATATGCTAGTGTTTTTGCTAACCTGATACAAACTTGTGTTTGTGGGACTTAGCTGTATGATTAAGATTCTTATGACTAAGTTCCGCTTGGGTGCGACATCCCGTGGGTTTACTATCTACAGAAAGTCACATGTATGGAAACTTACAGAAAATAGCACATTATAGTGTTTTGCTGTTGTGAATGCAGTTAGACGGTTGAGCCCTCGGGTCATCAACCTTGTGCTACCTTAAGTCTGCACAGACAACTAATGACCTTTAACACACTATCTGCTGACTGCCACGTAAACAAAAAGGGGTTCTATTTCCTCTATAAAAGCAGAGACCCGGCTATGTTTGTTAAGCTTTCAACTCTGAACCATTCTTGGTGATGGTTGATTTGCTTCATTTGGGCAAATCTTATAATAAAAGTGTTGTTTGAAAGAATCTGCAGTCTCTCTTCCCTTTGATTAGATATTCCACAACAAGGTGTGTTGGGTCATTGTCCCACTAAGCCCAAACCAGATGGGATGGCGTATCGCTGCAGAATGCTGTGGTAGCCGTGCTGGTTAAGTGTAGCTTGAATTCTAAATAAATCACAGACAGTGTCACTAGCAAAGCACCCCCACACCATAACACCTCCTCTTCCATGCTTTACGGTGGGAAATACACATGTGGAGATCATCGTTTCAACCTACTCTGCATCTGACATAGACACGGTGGTTGGAACCAAAAATCTCCAATTTGGATCCAGACCAAATTTCCACCGGTCTGATGTCCATTGCTCATGTTCCTTGGCCCAAGCAATTCTCTTCTTATTATTGGTGTCCATTAGTAGTGCTTTTCTGGAGTCAATTCAACCAGGAAGGCCTGATTCACACAGTCTCCTCTGAACAGTTGATGTTGAGATTTGTCTGTTACTTGAACTCAGTGAAGCATTTATTTGGGCTGCAATTTCTGAGGCTGGTAACTCTAATGAACCTATCCTCTGCAGCAGAGGTAACTCTGGGTCTTCCTTTCCTGTGGCGGTCCTCATGAGAGACAGTTTCATCATAGCGCTTGATGGTTTTTGCGAATTTCAAAGTTCTTGATATTTTCTGTATTGACTGAACTTCATGTCTTAAAGTAATGATGGACTGTCTTTTCTCTTTGCTTATTTGAGCTGTTCTTGCCATAATATGGACTTGGAATTTTACCAAATAGGGCTGTCTTCTGTATACCACCCCTACCTTGGCTCAAACGCATAACATTTTTTACTTAAGGCACACATGTTAATTGAAATTAATTCGAGGTGACTACCTCATGAAGCTGGTTGAGAGAATGACATGAGTGTGCAAAGCTGTCATCAAGGCAAAGCGTGACTATTTGAAGAATCTCAAATATATTTTGATTTGTTTAACACTTTTTTGGTTACTACATGATTCCATGTGTTATTTCATAGTTTTGATGTCTTCACTATTATTCTACAATGTAGAAAATAGTACAAATAAAGAAAAACCCTTGAATGAGTAGGTGTTCTAAACATTGACTTGTTCTGTGTATATACAGTATACTGCATATATTTATTTAACAGTGGAAAGCTGCATTTTGTACCATGTACTGCATATGATGGTCAATCTTAACATCACAGAGATGATAGGTATTGATTTAGTTTAAGTATCAACATGTGTTGGGATATCAACATGTCTTACTCTATATTCCTTGTGGTTTCTCCCATCTTGTTGATAAGCTGCAATGTTCAGCTTTTATTTTGTATGGGTTGTGGGCTGGAGGGGAGGGTCAGCTGTTTGTGCTGGGAGGCTGTTCAAAACGTAATTGCTCATTTACAGTTGGCAACTACAGCCCTAACTGGCCCGATAAATGTGTTGCTGAGACGACAGAAGGACAGCTTTTTTGTGCAATGTTGTTTTGATGTTAAATCTCTTTTCAAAAGGGAGGCAGTGAGAATAGACGAGAAGCACAAAATACACTGTGACAAAACAGACTGTGTTGTCTGCATGGCACTACTTTATACATCCTATTCATAGATAGATTTAAAAAAGGTTTAAAAAAAAAGAAGAGGTATTGAATTCAAACACAGTAACACCAGTTGACACATTCATCTTGAAGTGGAAGCATAAAGCAGTTTCTCAAACTTTGTGCCAGGGACCGGCAAGGCATGGCCTTCTTCCGTGGGACCGCTTGGGTACAAAATTGACAATCGCTTTTTAAAATTCAAAATACACATTTTTCTATGCGTTTCTCTATGATATCTACTATCCTAACACAGAATTGCTTAAGATAGTAATAACATGGACCATCAAACAATTTGATTTTAGGATCACCTCGGGGTATCAGAAACAAATGTGTAAACCATTTTTGGGGATAAAACTAGAGTTTGGCCTCCCTGACATTATCTAAACAAATTCAAATAACATACAAAGATATGTCAAATCAGGTAGGCCAAATTTTAATTTGAAGGAATTATGGTTTGTAGTGATTGAAATGCATCAGAAAGTATTGGGAAATTCAGGAAAATTATCATCATGTAATTATTGTGTGTGTGTAGAAAATGCAATTTTCTAACAGTCCCTTCTAGCTTGTCCTGTGCGGCTTGTGAGCGTTAGCAGAGGGAAACAGAAGCCACACACGTGTTCATGGGAGTTATAGCTCTCAGGAATTGTTAATAGCCGACAGCTAAAGTTAGAGCGACATTCGTAGGATGAAAACAGACTCCGCTCTATCAACCGCTAAGCGGACATTGGAGATTACTAACGTAACTGTGGTTCTATGAACTAAACATTCAGTGGATTTAGACAAACCAGAGCAATCAGCAGGACTTTTACATGAGGGATATGCCGCAGACCAACAGGCATTCCTCCACAGACCAGCGCCGGTCCACAGACCTGGGATTGAGGCTGATTTCACGGAATTACTCACTATTGGGTGAACAGAGAACACAGGTTCAGAAGTAGCCCTGAGGTCAACATGAAGATATATTAAGCGAAAAATTCAACGCTCAGGAGGAACACTTCATTCTACTGTTCAACCACCACTGTATGCCCACGTCAGTCCAATTACAAGAGTCAAGAGCCAGACGCCTCAGTGAATTGCGTTTAATTAAAAACAGATTAGAAAGGTTGGTACCATGACACTACAATTAACCCCAACAACCAAATTGTGTCTATCTTTCCTAAATTAACTCAATAAAACTTGTCTTCACCTTTCGATACTCCATTTTCCAGGGGGACATAAATACAAGAAAAGCAATTAGTGTAACAAAACATATGCAATTTAGAGACTATGACATCAATAAAACAGTATATTACATATTCTAAAAAACATCTATACACTAATGGTGGCTACACAACACATCAACTTTACATTTATTTATTATCGGTCTCATATCCCATAACTTAAACTGTCACTCAATTTGTAATCCGAACAGTGATTGGCGACAAAGCTAGCTCGTCTGTTTGCAAGTCACCTCCGGGGAACCTTGCAAGGTGGGCAAAGCTTGGGTTGCTTCACAAGCCTCTCTGTCAATCATCACTAAATCCAGTGCACACACTTAACAAATCAGGCACACTGCTAACAATGTATTCCATCTCACAACGCTTATAGACATGTGTGCTACACATGTGTTCACAGGCCAGATGTCTACTTCAGCTTTAAGCAAATCTATGAATTATACGTGATTTCGAGATTTGTTTGGAGGTCAGTGAAAAACTCAAAATCGCTTGCACTTCCTGGTTCTATTTTGAAGTAGCGTATGTTTGGGTGCATCCCTCTTCCTATGCCAAACAGCTCTCTAACAAGTACAGCATCCATTATGTCACCTGGGTATGCAATGCCTCTCTATTTTTACGAGATTAGTACAACTACCCATTGTTTGTGTTTACATTTGTTTCTTTATGAATAATGTACTCGGTTCACCTCTATGTTAATCTTCAATGGCCTCGCAATACTTCAGTGCTGCTAACCTTTTTCTCGCTCTCTTCCTGCATCCAATGTGTATACCATAAGATTGGTCTCAACCTCAGACCCAGAGGAGTGAATTAAATTCCATGCACCTATGAGGGCACTTGCCAAAAGTGAGCCTCTGAAGGGTATAATTATCAGCGCTCAATAAATACACTGAACAAAAATATAAACGTAACAATTTCAAAGATTTTACTGAATTACAGTCAGGGGTGAAAGTAGATGTAATTTCTTACCGATACCGAGCACGCTTTTTTTTTTATACTACAAAAATGACAGGGTAGCCTACTCTGCTGACACTGACAAACAGATGAATAAAAACAATGTTGTCTGATCCATATAAATCAGCCTCAGAAAAAGGGAGACAAATACAACATGACATCCATCTTACCTGGAGGAGGAAATTATTGTTCAAAAGCAAACTAAAAAGTGGCACTGACCCAATGATTAAGACAGTGAATATGTAAACTCACCGGGGATATGGCACATGTTCTCGGCTGGTGCCAATAAGACAGGCTACTGTTCGCTTAATTAAGTTAAGAATAATGCTAACTAAAAGACAGATTGAAGTCTTTTCATTGTCTTCTCTTTACAGCAATAGCTATTTATTTTCCAAACAGTTTCTCCACGATTGTATTTTTAAATATTGCGATATGCCTAGCTGGGTCTCTCTGCTTTTCACTGACAGTCGCAATTTAACAATCATCTATTTGGTATTTGCAGCGCGCGCTGCTCAAATGACGACCCCTTCCGACTGTAGGCTATGAGATTTAAAACAATCCACAGGTTATTTATTTATTTATTAACTAATAATCCTCTGTGGCCAAATCATGCTTTCTGGTGTAGTAGCCTACTTTTTATGATTTGTATTCGTTTCTGTATGGACAGGAGTAAGCAAATTAGGCTATATAATTTTGGCAATTCAATTTATTTTACTTCAGGGAAAGCTTAGCTTCCCCTAGCCTTATAGACAGCCGCCTATGCTTTTTAATGTGGCATAAACAACCAGTCAAAATGTTTTCATCTGATTGTCAAACAATCACTTAACAAAGCACATTTGTTCACTCACAAAATTATTTCAGCATCCGAGCCCCAACAGTGCACTGTGCATCCGCAATTTGATGAATGGAAAGAAACATCGGTTAGAAAACACCTACATGTATTGTATTGACATTTTGCGATTGTCATTAGGCCTACACACACTGAATTGATGTTATCCAAGTGCACCTTGATCTCAGCCACTCATCTCCACCTTGACAAAATGTAAGTGTTCTCCATAAACCACAACGCAATTTGGAGTGTATACCACCCGCTTTATCTGTGAATTCGAAAAATGTTCATGCTGATTACATGCAATAATGTTAAATAATGGTGTAATCGGAAAGAGTTTTTGGGGCATGTTGTGTGATAGGCTCACGTTTTACCCATACGGCAGTACCTGACCATATCGCCTTACTTTCACCCCTGGCTACAGTTCATATAAGGAAAGCAGTCAATTGAAATAAATTCATTAGGCCCTAATCTATGGATTTCACATGACTGGGAGAAAAGGTAGGGCGTGGATCAGAAAACACATCTCCTTCACATACGGTTGATCAGGCTGTTGATTGTGGCCTCCTCTTCAATGGCTGTGCGGAGTTGCTGGATATTGGCGGGAACTGGAACACCCTGTCGTACACGTCGAACCAGAGCATCCCAAGCTTGCTGAATGGATGGCATGTCTTGTGAGTATGCAGGCCATAGAAGAACTGGGACATTTTCAGCTTACAGGAATTGTGTACAGATCCTTGTGACATGGGACTGTGCACTATCATGCTGATACATCAGGTGATGTCGGCGGATGAAAGGAACAACAACGGGCCACAGGATCTCGTCATGGTATCTCTGTGCATTCAAATTGCCACCGATAAAATGCAATTGTGTTCGTTGTCCATAGCTTATGCCTGCCCATACCATAACTCCACTATGGGACACTCTGTTCACAATGGATGACACCACACGATGCCATGCATGCTGTCTGCCATCTGCCCGGTACAGTTGTGAAGAGCACACTTCGCCATTTGCCCACTGAAGTTGGTTATGACACCGAAATGCAGTCAGGACCATGTCAGGACCATGGTTAGGATGACAAGCACGTAGATGAGCTTTCCCGAGATGGTTTCTGACTGTTTGTGCAGAAATTCTTTGATGTTGCAAACCCAGTTTCATCAGCTTTCCAGGTGGCTGGTCTCAGACGATCCCGCAGGTGAAGAAGCCGGATGTGGAGGTATGATAGAATTTAAAGTGCCTTAATTATAACAAAACAAATACAGAATCATAATGTGTAAGTAATATGCTGTTCAATTATCAATGTTGATTATACAATCTGTGTGCTCTATTGATGTCTGATCTGAATTGTATAGTTTATACCTAGGACTTCCTATAGGGGCACACAGGGCTTCCCAGCTCACTCCTTACAAGTGACTTGAAGCCAAATCTCTGTGTGATTTATTTATATATTTCCCCATTAGGTATGAATGTAATTTTGAATGTATTTGTTAATGTCAGAATGTTACAGGCGTTACTGTGTTATTTAGTCAGCGGCAAAGGTGTTTAAAACATTCAAATGTGTTATTTGTATGTCTAGACCACTTCGAACTTAGCCGTTTTGCTAGCTAGCTTGCTAGAAGGCTGCTCACTTGCATGAGGTGACTTCATGATCAGAGCCCGAGAGAGACCGCGCACAGCTCCTGTGTGTCTGGGTGAAAAAGAACAATGGAAAACTTTTGGCAAATGTGAACGTTGTTATCTAAAGCACTATTTTCTACCTAATGATTGATTTTACATGAAAAGACTCATTACAAGTGACTTGAAGCAGAAGCTACATCTGTGTGATTTATTTCTAGATTTCCCCCTTTAAGGGGTATAACAGAGGTCCTGGGCTGGTGTGGTTACACGTGGTCTATGAGGCCGGTTGGACATACTGCCAAATTCTCATGCCAATTGCATGCTCCCTCAACTTGAAACATCTGTGTTTTGTGACAAAACTGCACATTTTTAGAGTGGCCTTTTATTGTCCCCTGCACAAGGTGCACCTGTGTAATGATCATGTTGTTTAATCAGCTTATTGATATGCCACACCTGTCATGTGGATGGATTATCTTGGCAGGGATGTAAACACATTTGTACACAAAATTTGAGAGAAATAATATGTTTGTGCATATGGAACATTTCTGCGATCTTATTTCAAGTCATGAAACATGGGACCAACACTTTACATGTGGCGTTCATATTTTTATTCAGTATAGATGAATAATAGTAGTTTCTGTTTTCAGACTGAAAGGATGGGAGAGAAAATGAGATATGCAAAAACAAAACAAAACAATCAGCTAGCTTCAAGAAATAAGGGCTAGATTCAACTCTGAGCGCCGAAGATCCCCATTATAGACCGATTGAAAATAAAAGGGAATTTAGGATTGAGCCGTATGTAGTGTTTAGCGTGACTGCAGTCTCCACAAACGCGGGAACATTCCGTTTAAATATGAAATCTTCCGCGCTCCGGATTGAATCTAGGCCTTAGTCTCACGTGTCTGATTCAGCACGTTAGTCTGCAATATGAACACTGCAGGTGTTTGAACTGAGACGTTAAACTATACGGCAGGGAGACGTACTGTACCTCAGATAACTAGATTGTTTCAGGTCAACCTTGTGTTCTCTACAGGTATGAAAATAAATAGCTGTTTCGTTCTGAAATTACAAAAACACCCAAAGGGATGAAACATGGAATATATTTTAGACATTTTTATTGACAGTTGATTCATACAGTAATCTTAAAGAAAGGAATAGTCCACTGGGCAAAGCTGTTGAGTACTACTGTTATGTGTATTTTGAAACCCCTTGATGATTACATCTGTTATTATTTATGAGGACTTTGCTGCAGCCGAGTTTGGCAGTTCAAACACTTAAAGTAAATGTATAAGTGGACAAGACTAGTTAAATAAAGCACACAATCTTTAATCTACTGAAAAAGTGCAAAGTGTTACTCATCTGCTAAAATGTCTTTAATGGATGACTGGGCTTTTTAAAGAATGTTCCTGAACATGCCTATTGTAGGGGTATTTTACTGTAAACTTAATGATAGCATTACAAATAGATTACAGGTATAAATAAATGATCAGAATTTTAAAATGTTAAATATAAAAGTCTTAATAATGTTAAATGACAAATGAACTAATGACATACACTTACTGTATATCCTTCTTGATTCAAATACACATTTGAAAATACGTTTTTCTGCTAACTTTAGCATCCCGCAAACGTTTTGCAGAGCGACTTACTGTGGATACATTTGGCGCAGTGGTCTAAGGCACAGCATCTCAGTTGCCAACTGAGCAACTAGAGATCCTGGTTCGAGTCCAGGCGGAGAGACCTATGGTGCGGCGCACAATTGGCCCAGTGTAGTCCGGGTTAGGGGAGGGTTTGGCCGGCAGGGATGTCCTTGTCCCATCGCCCTCTAGTGACTCCTGTGGCAGACCGGGCGCATGCACGCTGACACGGTCACCAGGTGAACGGTGTTTCCTACGAGACATTGGTGTGGCTGGCTTCCGGGTTAAGCAGGTGTTGTGTCAAGAAGCAGTGTGGCTTGGTTGTGTTTCAGAGGACCATGACCTTTGCCTCTCCCGAGTCCGTACAGGAGTTGCAGCGATGAGACAAGACTGTAACTACCAATTGGATATCATAAAAGCATGGGCTTACCTTGGTCTCTCCTTACAAAATATCACTTTTTTTTACATGACAGCAGTTTGATGTGATGCAAATTGTTTGGGGAAAAATATGAATTGTATTTTATACCGTTATATTTAATGATATTCTGAGCCTATTCAAAAATACTGTATATGTGTTGACTGATTAGGGTAGCCTGGTAAGTGTGCCTTGTCTGTTTAAGGAACAAAATCACTATTGGTTTCATGTGCATGGCGCAGCCATTTAGAATATAGGCTGCACAGACCAGTAACAAAATTTCAACTCAAAATATGCCATTCTATTCTTCTTGAAAACACATTTTATTAGTCTTATGTTTCTTAGGACCTGCCAAAAACATATTTGTGATGGTGTATATTCAATGAATTTATTCAAATACACCTCCCACTCCTAATCTTGCCGGCATGTGCACGGGAGGTATGAGAGGCTTATCCCGACTCTAAAAAGCATTACCTTTTTTTTTTTAAACAAGCAAAGGCTGTCTGTAAAAGGTATGAGATGAAGAAGTCATCTTTCGTCTTTGTTGTGAGTGGAGGGGGAGGGGCTTGGTGTCTGTGGAGCGAGAAGAGACAAAAAAATACATCAAACGCTCATAAAAATGAACATCAAATAAAAACCTAGATTCTTGTGACATAGGCATTTGAAACATCACGCCAACAAATATATTTGAATATATCATATTAATTTGATATATCGCCCAGCCTTATTTGTACATAAGAGAAGACATTCTTGGGGGGGGGGGGGGCTTCCAATGACCAATCTGTTCATTCCTAAACAAGTGTTCACGGAGGCCTGAATGAAGTGCATACATTCTCAGATAAGGGAAACATGTCGCAAAGTATAAAAGGCTAACACAGGTAGGTATGCACGCCGTGTTAGACCACCCTGTGTTATACCATCCGATCTGCCCAGCTACTGCTGTTCAGTCATGTTGAGAAGTCATTTAAAATAAGACATTTGCCAAGTGAGTCAAAGACAGGTGAAATAGAAGGCACCGCTTCACATGATTCATGTTTCCCTCATCCTACAGGGCATGGGGCCAGTTCTTTTGACACGCAGTAATGGCCAGGTATTGACGGCAGATAATAAATATTGGTGATGAGTTTCCTGTCCATGTTGTACTCAGCGAGCACACTGATGAGTTTTGCCAGAGTGAAGGAAGAGTTGAACTCAAGACAACTGACACTGTTGTTAGACCTCAGCCAGGGGGGCAAATTCATCTGCTCATCACAGAGAATCCTCTGCTTCCTCTTATTTGGAATCTAATATTTTTAGAAAATATCAAAGTGGAGTTAAGCCGGAATTAAATGTCCAAATCTAACCACACCTGGAGTCTTAATTGGGGATAGAGAAAGCAGCCAAAGTGACATTTTGAAAGCGGGCCACAAAGCAGGCATCCAGCCAGTCTCTGTGGAGTTGGACATCATGTTCATGTTGACACCAGATGCTGAGCTGCCAAGGCCTCCTCCGTGCTTCTGCTGCAGTCACGGGACTGGTGCAGATGAAAAGGAAACGAGCACAGAGATCTAACCCAGTGAGTGGACACAGGGGTGGTGTGGTCCAGCGACCCAGAGATAGGAGTGGTTTTGTCCATTCCCCAAGAAGCAGTGGTGGTTTGGTCCAGTCCTCAACACTATGCATGTTATTGAGTTTTTGTAAATATATTTTTTTACTACTGGCTTTAGGATACTCACACTTTCCCCAGACAAACTCAAACTGGACATTTCAGCATCTAGAATGTATGACGGACATAAAACCTTTACAATCATTTTGGCTCATATACAATACTGTAACGACCCTGCTGTTTCATTACAATACGTATTACTCTGAGAACAGTTAAATTACTACAGTTGATTTTTCATATTCATATATACAGGATTTATACAAACAAAAACAAGAGTTGCAGAGTTGAAAGTATAAAGAAATGAATAAGAGTACAGGCAAAACACAACAGCTTAAGCCTCTGTATGAGTAGGCAGGATGTCTCTTGTTATTCGCAACATTAAATCATCTCTTGAAGTCGTGAACCAGTAAAGCACTGTGTTCTGGCATCCAGACATAGTTGCCTTCTGCCGTTCTTCAGATCAACACCAGAGTGGGGAGGCAGAGAGTGCAGACAGACAGAAGTCAGATCAACACCAGAGTGGGGAGGCAGAGAGTGCAGACAGACAGAAGTCAGATCACAATACCACAGTAAGATCCAAGACATGTTACAGTAAGTACATTCAGCAGTAAAGCAGTTTCAAGAGCAATAACCCCTTCCTACCCCCCTCCTTTCATCTGTGTTCCCAGACAGAGGTTCAGTCAGTCAGTTAGGTAATGTCCTCTTGTTGGCCACAGAAACAGGTGAAGAGAGAGGGCAGAGAGGAGGGACTTGTTCCAGTCTTTTAGTCCGTAGCTGAGCCAGCTCCAGGACTTGAGTCTTTACTTAAACGGACAATCTCCTGAGACAGAACTTCAAGGTCCTAAAAAAAGACAAACATAAATTGCTATTTTAATACCACAAAGCTGAGTAGCAAACCAAAACCTCTGTTCATTCCTGGCATTTTCATATCCAAAACTCTTTCATCCTCGCTCATTCTGAAGTACTGTAGCTAATGAAATACCAAACATCAGAGAGTTCATGCAAGGTGTTGGGAAACAACTGTAACATTGACAATTGTAGCATGGAGACTATATAATATCAACCAAATCAACATTTCCTTCAGCCAGGGTGCAGGGGAGCCATTTAGCAGACAGACTCAGGTTCAGCTGCAATCTCTTACCAGAAAAAGCCAATGTCCCTCCCTCTGTGTGCTCACTCTAAAGCAAGAGCCATCAAATATTAACAGGGCTGTTTGTTTCTGGGCTAGTGGCTCCAACAGGCACTGAATATTCATGACTCGCTGCTTGCCGCTGCCCACCAAATCCATAGAGAGGATGGGGGGTGAACCTGCCCACCTACAGGTTCACCAGTATCGAGCGCAATCATCACAGCACCCTTTGTCATTCTGCACTTTGTGGGCTGCGACACGGCTTCATCATGCTCCAGCACACGATTAGGAGCCCATGGCTGAAAGGCTACTTGGTAGCAGCGGTGAGGGAGGGACGGTGAGGGAGGGAGGGATGGGGAAGGAAGGAGGGACGGTGAGAGTGGGACGGGGGAAGGAGGGACGGTAAAAGTGGGACGGGGGAAGGAGGGACGGTGAGGGAGGGAGGGATGGGGAAGGAAGGAGGGACGGTGAGAGTGGGACGGGGGAAGGAGGGACGGTGAAAGTGGGACGGGGGAAGGAGGGACGGTGAGGGAGGGAGGGATGGGGAAGGAAGGAGGGACGGTGAGAGTGGGACGGGGGAAGGAGGGACGGTGAAAGTGGGACGGGGGAAGGAGGGACGGTGAGGGAGGGAGGGATGGGGAAGGAAGGAGGGACGGTGAGCGTGGGACGGGGGAAGGAGGGACGGTGAGAGTGGGACGGGGGAAGGAGGGACGGTGAGGGAGGGAGGGATGGGGAAGGAAGGAGGGACGGTGAGAGTGGGACGGGGGAAGGAGGGACGGTGAAAGTGGGACGGGGGAAGGAGGGACGGTGAGAGTGGGACGGGGGAAGGAGGGACGGGGGAAGGAGGGACGGGGGAAGGAGGGACGGTGAGAGTGGGACGGGGGAAGGAGGGACGGTGAGAGTGGGACGGGGGAAGGAGGGACGGGGGAAGGAGGGACGGTGAGAGTGGGACAGGGGAAGGAGGGACGGGGAGAGTGGGACGGGGGAAGGAGGGACGGGGAAAGGAGGGACGGGGAGAGTGGGACGGGGGAAGGAGGGACGGGGGAAGGAGGGACGGTGAGAGTGGGACGGGGGAAGGAGGGACGGGGGAAGGAGAAGTGGAAGAGGAGAGGAATGAGGGTGGCTCTACATGGTTGCTCTCCCCTACAGCTTTCTCTCATAAGTGCTTAATTAGATCAGGATTTTCTCATTTAATTTGGATAAAAGCAAACAGTTACATTGCTGTTAACAAGTCTGGCACAACTAGCCACCAGAGCAGGGCTGCTTATGTCAGAGCCTGCAGCCTCTTCTTCCACAACTAGCCACCAGAGCAGGGCTGCTTATGTCAGAGCCTGCAGCCTCTTCTTCCACAACTAGCCACCAGCGTAGGGCTGCTTATGTCAGAGCCTGCAGCCTCTTCTTCCACAACTAGCCACCAGAGTAGGGCTGCTTATGTCAGAGCCTGCAGCCCCTTCCACAACTAGCCACCAGCGTAGGGCTGCTTATGTCAGAGCCTGCAGCCTCTTCTTCCACAACTAGTCTAATTTTTTGGGAACTGTAATTGAGCTCCCCTCCCATCTGCATAAAACAAATGCGTGACGACGTTCCCAGAATATTTACCATGCTTAAATGATCATATTTACAATGGAGAACATCAAAGAGGATCATCGGCTGTCTGTAAATCAAAGATCCAGAGGAGGACGGCTGCAACCGAATATCAGACTTGATTTATTTTTATGGACACACTGACAGCTATTCTAAGTTATCTAGAAAATTAGCAGAGCCAGAGTGCCGGCAGGCCCTGTCCCAAATTTCTCAGGTGTCTTCCAAGCCAAGGTTAAAGCCGGTTGTTTGTGTAACCTACAACTCCCCGTGGGAGTTACAAACCACACAGCCAAGAACCTAGACTGTCTCCAAGACCTACTACAGCACTACATCCCTCAAAGTAGCTAACCAGCACACACACACACACACTATAAATATCAACAGAGAACTGTATCATTGATGCAACAATAAACAGGGTCAGTTACCACCCCCACCACCGATTAGTTCAGCACAGTTCCTCAAAAGGCCAGGAGAAATTTGATAGGTTCATGTTCTGAGGTAATAATCTGCATGATGATGGAAACACCACACTGTAATCCAATCAAACAAGAGACTGCACCACCATACTTTGCATGGAGGAGGTCCATTTCTATTCCTGCATATAAACCCATTTGAACATTAAGGCAGTGCGCCAACGCCTTGGCCTGTGATGAATAATAACCTCTATGGTGCGCTAGTCTCAGGGCTGGATGACAGCAGGCAGGCAGGCCACCTACACAGTCACACTGACTGACTATACACATCTCCCAAAGTCACACATATGGCCCTTGGTATGGATCCCCACACATCAACTCATCTGTAGTGCAGCCCCGCCTACCTTCCGCAGTGCAGCCCGCCTACCTTCCGCAGTGCAGCCCGCCTACCTTCCGCAGTGCAGCCCGCCTACCTTCCTCAGTGCAGCCCCGCCTACCTTCCGCAGTGCAGCCCCGCCTACCTTCCGCAGTGCAGCCCCGCCTACCTTCCGCAGTGCAGCCCCGCCTACCTTCCGCAGTGCAGCCCCGCCTACCTTCCGCAGTGCAGCCCGCCTACCTTCTACAGTGTAGCCCCGCTTACTTTCTGCAGTGTAGCCCCGCCTACCTTCTGCAGTGTAGCCCTGCCTACCTTCTGCAGTGTAGCATACAGTGCTGTGAAAAAGTATTTGTCCCCTTTTCTGATTTTCAAAATGTTTGCATATTTTTAATGCTGAATGTTTTTCAGGTCTTCTAATATTAGATAAAGGGAACCTCATTTTTACAAATAACAAAAAAAGTATACTTATTTTATTTATTTAATTAAAGTTATGTAACACTCAATTCCCCTGTGTGAAAAAGGAATTACCCCGTTACACTCAATAACTGGCTGTGCCACCTTCAGCTAATGCTTTTTGCAGTTGTTGATCAGTCTGTCACATCACTGTGGAAGAATTTTGGCCCACTCCTGCATGAAGACCTGCTTTAACTTAGTGACATTTGTGGGTTTTCAAGCATGAACTGCTTGTTTCAAGTGCTGCCACAACATCAACTGGGATTAGGTCTGGACTTTAACTAGGCTATTCCAAAACCTCAAATGTGTTAATATTCAACCATTTTCATGTGTTTGGAATATTGTATTCCTGTATTCAGTTTCAAAATGTTTTTATTTTTGTTGTTATTTGTAAACTCAGGTTCCCTTTATATAATATTAGGTTTTGGTTGAAGATCTGAAAACATTCAGTATTAAATTTTTTGCAAAAATCAGAAAGGAGGCAAATAGTTTTTCACCGCAGTGTACCTCCCGTAGTGTGGCCCACCTCCCGTAGTGTGGCCCACCTCCCGTAGTGTGGCCCACCTCCCGTAGTGTGGCCCACCTCCCGTAGTGTTTGCCTACCTTCTGTAAATGCATGTTCTTGGTCAGCTGTTCCTCCAGCATGTTCTGCAGCTTCTTGTTCATTTCCCGCATGTTCTCGTCCCCAGGCTTCACCAGGTCCCTGAGCACAGAGCCCAAGCCATGACCATGTCCCCCCACCTGGCCCACGTGATGGGCAACCGACGTTGCACCATGTGCACCATGTGCTGCAGGGGAGAGAAGGTACACGTTACTCAAAGGGACAATTCACAGCCATGCTTCATTGAACAAGAGCCAGCAGTTGTTCCTCGAGACCAACCCAGGAAATAACCAAGGGCCCTAGTTAAAACTGCCTTATAAATTATATCTAATGTACATTTAATTTGTCAGTGATGCATGCAATTCATTCAATGTGAATCAGTTGTAGTACATGTTGAGATCAATGTTCCAAATGCAGCAGTATCACCCATCCATTAGCCGACATCTAAATCCCTTGATAACTTTATGCAGCAGGCCCATTACCATATGGTCTGTGAGTTGATTCTAGTCAATCTATTCTGGGAGGAGTATGCCCTGCTGAAGATCCCTGGTTAGGTACTTTAAACCCCTCAACAGTATACGAAAGGGACTGAGCAGTTATCTGTCTGACTAATGAGATATTGTTCCTCGCGTCCGATACCATTTGAAAAGACAACACTAGAGATGCTCTACAAGGCAGATATAGATCTATTGCCAAACAATGACAGTTGAGAAAAAAAACTGTGAACCTCCTGTGTGATAATGTGTTTAGGTCGTCTAGCATACCCATGGTAGACTTAAAACACACACACACTATAAATACAAAAGTATGTGGACACCCTTTCAAAATGCTGGATCCGTCTATTTCAGCCACAGCCGTTGCTGTCGGGTGTATAAAATCAAGCACACAGCCATGCAATCTCCATAGACAAACATTGGCAGTAGAATGGCCTTACTGAAGAGCTCAGTGACTTTCAACGTGGCACTGTCATAACATGCCATCTTTCCAGTAAGTCAGTTGGTCAAATTTCTGCTTCGCTAGAGCTGCCCTGATCAACTGTAAGTGCTGTTCTTGTGAAGTGGAAATGTTTAGGAACAACAACGGCTCAGCCACAAAGTGGTAGACCACACAAGCTCACAGAACGGGAACAGCGAGTGCTGAAGCGCGTACCGCATAAAAATCATCTGTCCTCGGTTGCAACTACCAAGTTCCAAACTGCCTCTGGAAGTAACGTCGGCACAATAACTGTTAAACGAGAGCTTTATGAAATGGGTTTCGATGGCCTAACAGCCGCACACAAGCCTAAGATCACCAAGCGCAATGCAAAGCATCAGCTGGAGTGGTGTAAAGCTCGCCACCATTGTACTCTGAAGCAGTGGAAACACGTTATCTGGAGTGATGACACGCGTCAGGATCTTGCAGTTCGCTGGACGAATCTGGGTTTTGCGGATGCCAGGAGAACACTATCTCCATGAATGCATAGTGCCAAATGTAAAGATTGGTGGAGAAGGAATAATGGTCTGGGGTTGTTCTTCATGGTTCGGCTAGGCCCCTTACTTCCAGTGAAGGGAAATCTCAACTCTACAGGATACAATGACATTCTAGATAATAATGTAATTCCAACGTTGTGGCAACAGTTTGAGGAAGGCCCTTTCCTGTTTTAGCATGACAATGCCCCCGTGCACAAAAACAAGGTCGACGCAGAAATGCATTGTTGCGATTGGTATGGAAGAACTTGACTGGTCTGCACAAAGCACTGACCTCAACCCCATCGAACACCTTTGGGATGAATTGGAATGCTGACTGCGAGCCATGCCTACTTTTGGTCATGTAGAGTATGTATTTACGGTTCCTTTAAACTAGGACCTACAGTTGAAGTCGGACGTTTACATACACCTTAGCAAAATACATTTAAACTCCGTTTTTCACAATTCCTGATATTTAACCAGAGTAAAAAATTCCCTGTCCTAGGTCAGTTAGGATCACCACTTTATTTTAAGAACGTGAAATGTCAGAATAAATAGTAGAGTGATTTATTTCTGTTTTTATTTCTTTCATCACATTCCCCAGTGGCTCAAATTACATAGACTGATGTCTTGAGATGTTGCTTCAATATATCCACATAATTCCCCTCCCTTATGATGCCTTCTATTTTGTGAAGTGCACCAATCCCTCCTGTAGCAAAGCACCCCCACAACATGATGCTGCCACCCCCGTGCTTCATGGTTGGGATGGTGTTCTTTGGCTTGCAAGCCTCCCCCTTTTCCTTCAAACATAACGATGGTCATTACGGCCAAACAGTTCTGTTTTTGTTTTATCAGACCAGAGGACATTTCTCCAAAAAGTATGATCTTTGTCACCATGTGCAGTTGTAAACCGTAGTCTGGCTTCTTTATGGCGGTTTCGGAGCATTGGCTTCTTCCTTGCTGAGCGGCTTTTCAGGTTATGTCGATTTAGGACTCGTTTTACTGTGGATAAAGGTACTTTTGTACCGGTTAACTCCAGCATCTTCACAAGGTCCTTCCTGTTGTTCTGGGATTGATTTGCACTTTTCGCACCAAAGTACATTCATCTCTAAGAGACAGAAGATCTCCTTCCTGAGTGGTATGACGGCTGTGTGGTCCCATGGCGTTAATACATGCATACTATTGTTTGTACAGATGAACGTGGTACCTTCAGGCATTCGGAAATTGCTCCCAAGGATGAACTAGACTTGTGGAGGTTACAATTTTTTGATGAGGTCTTGGCTGATTTCTTTTGATTCTCCCATGATGTCAAGCAAAGATACACTGAGTTTGAAGGTAGGCCTTGAAGTGAAATAATCTGTCTAAACAATTGTTGGAAAAATGACTTGTGTTATGCACAAAGTAGATGTCCTAACCGACTTGCCAAAACTATAGTTTGTTAACAAAACATTTGTGGAGTGGTTGAAAAACAAGTTTTAATGACTACAACCTAAGTGTATATAAACTTCCGACTTCAACTGTACATATTTACAATGCATTACAAGGTCATCGAAAGTGTTTCTGGAAGTTTAAGTTGAATAAAGGAGTGAAATGTAGCTATTTAATGAAACATCAAAGTTGAGAAACTGTTCAAGGCCCAGGATGATACCAGAACCGCGATACTTTTTAGTACCGTGGCAAGGAAACAAAACACAAAGTGGAGTTAACTTCTTTAGGAAAACAGCCCTAGTACTGGAAACATGTCATCCAGTCACATTTATTCATTTCCAAGCTATAGCACACAATATTTTTTACATACATCAGGTTTTTAAAAGGACCAAAGAGGTCCCCTGTTTCGATTCAGGTGCATGATAGTGGTCAATTCTAAATCAAAACAAATGTCACATATATTATTTAGTATATGTAAAGAAGATTAAATCAAGAATAGTCTGATAGGTGACCATATCCCTTGTAATTGGCAACATTAATGGCTTTGTGATAAATAAGCCATCTGATTTGATGGAAGATGGCATTGAATGTCTTTATGTCATTGTGCTTGGCTTTTTGTTGAGTTTAGTCACATAATTTCTCAATTTGCAGTAAGTCAGCCAGTCAGATGTACAGCCAGACTTATTAGCCACTGCTTTTTCCCCATTTCTTTCAACCATACAGTTGTTCAATTCCTCATCAATCCATGGAGCCTTAACAGTTCTAACAGTCAGTTTCTTAACAGGTTCATGTTTATCAATAATTGGAAGAAGCAATTTCATAAATTCAATCAAGTGCAGTGTCTGGATGCTCCTTATTAATCATATCAGACCAACAAATATTTTTAACATCATCCACATAGGAGTCACAGCTAAATATTTTGTATGATCTATTATACACTATTTTAGGCCCAACATTTTGAAATGTGGCTTTCCTGGATATTGCTACTATATTGTGATCACTGCATCCAACGGGTACGGACACAGATTTAGAACAACGTTCTACAGTATTAATAAAAACATGATCGATACATGTGATGATCTTGTTCCTGTAGTGTTTGTAAACACCCTGGTAGGTTGATTAATAACCTGAACCAGATTTACAGGCACTGGAAACAGTGAGAAGCTTCCTGTTGAGCAGACAGTTTGATGAAAACCAGTCAATGTTCAGGTCCCCAAGAAAGTAGATCTCTCTGTTAACATCACATACACTATCAAGCATTTCACATATCTTATTTAGATACTGACTGTTAGCACTTGATGGCCTATAGCAACACCCCAAAAGAAGGCTTGCAACCACAACACTGCAACACTTGACATAAGCTCTTCTCTAAGCATTAGCTATCAAAGATAAGACACAATACTGAAAAGAGCAAACAAAGCAAGAGAGAAAAAAAATAGACATTCAGCAGTTCATTAATCAATTGGTGTGCGTGCTGTGGGGTTGAAGCTACGAACCCATAGGCTTGGCTCTCTCAATAAGGTTTGTATCACAACTAAAGTGGCCAAATAACATCTTAAAATGAAGCACATTAATCCGCTTTACAAGGGGTGTAGAGCCTAACTGGCATTTTTAAGCAGCGTGCGAGTTTCAAGTTTGGGGAAGATAATTTAACATTATATAACTTTATAATAAAAGCATTACATGCATAATTGCATTTGCTGTCAATTTTGATAATGGTGTTTTCTGCTAATGGAACAGTCACGCTTATAGCCTACTACCATGTGTGCATTGCTGCGCTTATAATGTGAAGAAATAGCCTAATAGTTTAACCTAAACGTTCTGATCTGTTGTGTCAGCCACATTGCATGAAAAAGGTTTTATTGATGCTAGTGGTTGTATTAATTTGGGATCTATAGCATCCCACAGCTGTCCCAGACTATGTATGGAGTATTTATTTCTCGCAGAGAATAGGTTGACTGACTTTTGTACTATAGGGGCTAGTGCTTTTGCTGTTGGTTAGACCTACTCATCTTGTTGGCTGACGAAAAGTAAATGTGGACAGTTCTTCCAATATCTTCAATATGCACCTCTGAATTGGATAAGGGCGTGCACAGTTGCCACAGCCCTCGTCAAAGCAGCTGTAACCCTAAACGCAGTAGGCTTTACTTAAAGATCATGACAGCCGTCATTGACGTGATATTGTAACTGGACAAGCTAATGGCATGATTAATTGAGGACATGTTTTCTATTGGGGGAGTTGATGGCATTGTCAGCTCCTTGTAGACACAAGGTCCCCTACTTGAAGGGTGCACAGTGCTCCGCTGGCCATGAAGTCAGCTCCCTGCTGAACTGCCACACTGTTAAGCTGGGTTCAACACGGGTCAAGAGCAGAGATCGTCTGAACAGCGTCGGTTGCCAGCGTTGTAAAGGGTACTCTTTGTCAGCCTAATGCTGAGACACGTCTCTCAGTTGAGACGGGCACATCCAATCAAGATCGCCTTTCACAATCTGACACTTAAAACATCAAGCCCACTGAGGAGATGCTAGGGTAACTTTCTCTAGATTAAATGTGTGTGTGTGTGTGTGTGTGTGTGTGTGTGTGTGTGTACAGGGGTGCATGCAAGTCATGTGTGACACTTTGGAAATGTGTATTTAATATTTTAGAAAATGTTCATTTTAGTTCACCGTGTTTCCCGTGACAAATCAACATTGTGTTTCAGTACTGTGGCTGATAAAGGAAGAGCTGTCTCAACAAGAAAAAGCTGCTCAGCAGAGTAAGTGACAACACATTGATAATGGAGACATTAGTTCCAACAGTTAAAGGGATACTTTGGGATTTTGGCAATGAAGCCCTTCATCTGACTCAGGGGAAGTAGATAAAGCCCTTTATCTACTGACCCAGAGTCAGATGAACTCATGGATAACATTTTTATGTCTCTGCATCCAGTAGGAAGGAAGTTAAGAGGTAGTTTTGCCAGCCGATGCTCAGCACAACGACTAGAAGTCTATGGTATCTACTAGCATCCTAGCAGTTTTATATACTTCCAGTCATTGAGCTAATGCTTTAGGGCGGCAGGTAGCCTAGTGGTTAGAGTGTTGGGCCAGTAACCGAAAAGGTGCTAGATTGAATCCTCGAGCTGACATGGTATAAATATGTCGTTCTGCCCCTGAACAAGGCAGTTAACCCACTGTTCCTAGGCCGTCATTGTAAATAAGAATTTGTTCTAACTGACTTGCCTGGTTAAATAAAGTTTAAATAAAAAAAATTTAAAAAATGCTAGTTAGCAACATCCTTCAAACTGCACGCAGAGATATAGAAATGGTATCCATGATCCATCTACTGAGGAAGTAGGAAAAGGGCTTCATTGCCAAAATCCTGAAGTACCCCTTTAAAAAACTTCTTAGGGCTGAGATCCTGTTAACGGAATCGATATGACAACAGCCAGTGAAAGTGCAGGGCGCCAAATTCAAACAGTAATCTCACAATAAAAAAAATACAAGTATCTTATACCATTTCAAAGGTAATCTTGTTGTTAATCCCACCACAGTGTCCGATTTCAAATAGGCTTTACAGCGAAAGCACCACAAACGATTATGTTAGGTCAGAGCCAAGTCACAGAAAAACACAGCCATTTTTCCAGCCAAAGAGTGGGGTCACAAAAATCAGAAAGAGATAGAATTAATCACTAACCTTTGATGATCTTCATCAGATGACACTCATAGGACTTCATGTTAAACAATACATGTACGTTTTGTTCGATAAAGTTCATATTTATATAAAATAAATCTCAGTACACATTGGCGCGTTATGTTCACTAGTTCCAAAAACATCCGGTGATTTTGCAGAGAGCCACATTATTTTACAGAAATACTCATTATAAATGTTGATGAAAATACAAGTGTTATCCATGGAACTTTAGATAAACTTCTCCTTAATGCAACCGCTGTGTCAGAAAAAGCAAACCATGCAATAATCTGAGTACGGCGCTCCTGAGACCCAAGAAGCCAAAAATATATCCTCCATTTTGTGCAGTCAACAGAAGTCAGAAACAACATTATAAATATTCACTTACCTTTGATGATCTTCATCAGAATGCACTCCCAGGAATCCCAGTTCCACAATAAATGTTTGTTTTGTTCGATAATGTCCATCATTTATGTCCAAATAGCTACTTTTGTTAGCGCATTTTGTAAACAAATCCAACCTCGCGAAGCGTGGTCACTAGGAGCAGACAAAATGTCAAAAAGTTCCGTTACAGTTCGTAGAACTAGATGTAGATGTATAGAAACAATCTTTAGGATGTTTTTAACATAAATCTTCAATAATGTTCCAACCGGAGAATTCATTTGTCTGTAGAAAAGCAATGGAATGTGAGCTCCCTCTCACGTGAACGAGCCTCACGAGCCTGTGGCACTCTGCCAGACCACTGGCTCAAAGAGCCCTTATGAGCCCCTCCTTTCCAGTAGAAGCCTCAAACAACTTTCTAAAGACGGTTGACATCTAGTGGAAGCCTTAGGAAGTGTAACATGACCAATATCCCACTGTATCTTCAATAGGGAATGAGTTGAAAAACGACCAATCTCAGATTTTCCACTTCCTGGTTGGATTTTCATCTCGGGTTTTTGCCTGCCATATGAGTTCTGTTATACTCACAGACATCATTCAAATGGTTTTAGAAACTTCAGAGTGTTTTCTATCCAAATATACTAATATGCATATATTAGCAACTGGGACTGAGAAGCAGGTCGTTTTCTCTGGACACCTTATTCATCCAAGCTACTCAATACTGCCCCCAGCCATAAGAAGTTAAAGATTAGCCAACCTTTGGTGGGATTGCCTTGCTTTTATTGTTCCAGGCTGTTTGACATTTTTGTCACCCGTGAAGACTGACAGTAAACACCACAAGTAGACTACCTTTCATTGCTATAATACAGTACAAAAATGTCACCCTCATCTTCATGTGATTCTAGTAAGAAATGTTCTTAATAGGAAAATAAATACAATAGAAATACAAATCAAAAAGCTATACTTGAATATAACCTAGATGTACTTTATCTCCAATCCCATCTTTCCTTCTAGTACTAGTGCAGGGATACTCGTTAAATAAAATAAATAAATCAAATCTGAGTCAAACTAGGCAAGTCAGTTTTAAGAACAAATTCTTATTTACAATGATGGCCTACCCCAGCCAAACCCTAACCCGGACGAAGCTGGGCCAATTGTGCGCCGCCCTATGGGACTCCCAATCACGGACGGTTGTGATGTAGTGACGCCTCTAGCACTGAGATGCAGTGCCTTAGCCTGCTGCGCCACTCGGGAGCCAAATGCAGAGCAGACTGCCATAACACAAAGTGACACATCATCTGCAACACCGACTCACTGATGCTGTAAGCCCAGCTTGAACCAGAGATGGAAGATAGACATTCTCACCTTCCTTTAACTAATGATACCTCCTGTTCAGAATCAAACACTGTTATTCTACTTTGCTCTGGTAAGGTTAGAATTCTACATAACATTGATAAAACCTCAAAGATCTCTCTAATAGGTAAGAATGGCTCTTTTCTTGAATCATGGAAACCTTCCAGCTCTTTTCCTCCCATAAGAGAGGTTTGCTGCAGAAGTGCACTGAGATGCCAACATGGCCGAACATGGCCATGCTACTAGTCTCAGTGGTCCTGGTGCTACTGAACTGCTGAAGCAACACAGTGAGCCATGGCTGCCAGCCACCTCAGAGGCACTACAACTAACTGCAGCCCAGCCTGCTCTCAACTCCCACAGGATGAGAGTGGGCTAAGTGGAAACACTACCAGGAGGTATACAGGCTAGATCTACAGAAACAATGATGCCCTGCCTGTTGAAAGTGTACAGTGTCTTCAGAAAGTATCCACACCACTTGAATGTTTCCTAAATGTGTTGTGTTAAAGCCTGAATTAAACATTTTGTCACTGGCCTTCACACAATACCCCATGATGTCAAAAGGGAATTATGCTTTTCAAAATTATACAAATTAATTAAAAATTAAATGCTGAACTGTCTTCAGTCAATAAATATTCAACCCATTTGTTATGGCAAACCAAAATAAGTTCAGGAGGACAATTTAACAAGTCACAGACTCACTCTGTGTCCAATAGTTTTTAACAGGATTTTTGAACGACTACCTCATCGCTCTACCCCACACATACAATTATCTGTAAGGTCCCTCAGGCTAGCAGTGAATTTAAAACACAGATTCAACCAAAACCACAATGGATTTCCAATGCCTGGCAAAGAAGGGCACCTATTGGTAGATGGGTAAAACCGAGGATGGATCAACAACATTGTAGTTACTCCACAATACTAACCTAGTGAAAAGAAGGAAGACTACAGAACAAAAATTATTCCAAAACATGCATCCTGTTTGCAACAAGGCACAAAAAAAAAATCGGTCTCCTTTCCATCAGACTTTGGGAAATGTATAAACCTTTCAGCAGGACAATAACCTAAAACCCAAGGCCAAATCTACACTGGAGTTAATTACCAAGAAGTCAGTGAATATTCCTGAGTGGCCGAGTTACAGTGTTGACCTAAATCTACTTGAAAATAGTTGGCAAGACCTGAAAATGGTTGTCTAGCTATGATTAACCAATTTGACAGTGATTGAAGAATTAAACAAATAATAATGAGCAAATGTTGCACAATCCAGGTGTGAAAAGCTCTTAGAGGCTTACACAGAAAGACTAATCTGTAATCGCTGCCAAAAGGTGCTTCTAACATGTACTGACTCAGGGGTGTGAAAACTTAAGTAAATTAGATACTTCTTCTGTAATACATTTACAAACATTTCTTATTACATGTTTTCACTTTGTCATTATGGGGTATAGTGTGTAGATAGGTGAAGAAAACAACAATTTAATACATTTTGAAATCAGTCTGTAACACTGCAAAATGTGGAATATGTCAAGGGGTATGAATACTTTCTGAAGGCGCCGTACGTGTCGTTTCGTGTTATGGACGCACTACATTACACATGTCGTTTCGTGTTATGGACGCACTACATTACACATGTAATTTCGTATTATGGACGCACTACATTACACATGTCGTTTCGTGTTATGGACGCACTACATTACACATGTCGTTTCGTGTTATGGACGCACTACATTACACATGTAATTTCGTGTTATGGACGCACTACATTACACATGTCGTTTCGTGTTATGGACGCACTACATTACACGTCGTTTCGTGTTATGGACGCACTACATTACACATGTCGTTTCGTGTTATGGACGCACTACATTACACATGTCGTTTCGTGTTATGGACGCACTACATTACACGTCGTTTCGTGTTATGGACGCACTACATTACACATGTCGTTTCGTGTATTGGACGCACTACATTACACATGTCGTTTCGTGTTATGGACGCACTATATTACACATGTCGTTTCGTGTTATGGACGCACTATATTACACATGTCGTTTCGTGTTATGGACGCACTACATTACACATGTCGTTTCGTGTTATGGACGCACTACATTACACAAGTCGTTTCGTGTTATGGACGCACTACATTACACATGTCGTTTCGTGTTATGGACACACTACATTACACATGTCGTTTCGTGTTATGGACACACTACATTACACATGTCGTTTCGTGTTATGGACACACTACATTACACATGTCGTTTCGTGTTATGGACGCACTACATTACACGTCGTTTCGTGTTATGGACACACTACATTACACATGTCGTTTCGTGTTATGGACACACTACATTACACATGTCGTTTCGTGTTATGGACACACTACATTACACATGTCGTTTCGTGTTATGGACACACTACATTACACATGTCGTTTCGTGTTATGGACGCACTACATTACACGTCGTTTCGTGTTATGGACGCACTACATTACACGTCGTTTTGTGTTATGGACGCACTACATTGCACATGTCATTTCCAGTGATAAATCATTCCTCTACAAGAGAGCAGATCTATACAATGTTCACTTGTAACAACTTCATTATTAAAAATGACTTTCTGTGTGGAGCAATCCCATGACGTTGTTTCCATTAACAGGTTCAGAGAAAATAAATGAGGCTTTGTGAAAAAGAAAGGATGCAATGATCAACACGCTTCCCAAATTGATAAAGCACCTACTGTGATTTATCACATCCAATAAAACATCGACCTGTAGGCTGCTTCATTCTAGAAGTTGGGCGTTTCTGGAGTTGTCCAAGCAGAACAAACAGTGTTGGATGAAAAGGTTAGACAGTGGCCTACGTCACGCAGCTGCAGCAGTGGTGTACAAGACAAGGGGGTTACAGACTGCAGCAGTATAAAACCTCTCTACCAGGGAAGAGCACTTAACCAGGAGAGGAATCTAGTCTACGAATAAACTCCCTGTCCACATGACTGCAGCGCAGACCTGACTGACTGCCCCATTAACCAACTCCCATAATCCCTAGTACACTCCATCTCCCTCTCGCTCCATCTCTCTCTCGCTCCATCTCTCTCAATTCAATTCAAAGGGCATTATTGGCATGGGAAACATGTCTACATTGCCAAAGCAAGTGGAATAGATAAAAACAAAAGTGAAATAAACAATCAGAAATTAACAGTAAACATTACACTCACAGAAGTTTCAAAAGAATAGAGACATTTCAAATGTTATATTATGGCTATTTGTAATCTTAGTGCAAAGGGAAAATAAATATACCGATAAATATAGGTTGTATTTACAATGGTGTTTGTTCTCCACTGGTTGCCCTTTTCTTGTGGCAACAGGTCACACATCTTGCTGCTGTGAAGCCACACTGTGGTATTTCAACTAATAGATATGCAAGTTTATCAAAATTGGAATGGTTTAAAGAAATAGTGTGTCTAATCTGAGGGTGTAACTCTCTCTCTCTCTATTCATCGCACAAATTATGATTTGATACAGTGTTGCACTTCACTAGCAAAAAGCTCAAGTCAAGACAGATGGAGATGGAAGCAGACAGGGGGAGTAGATACAGTGCCTTGCGAAAGTATTCGGCCCCCTTGAACTTTGCGACCTTTTGCCACATTTCAGGCTTCAAACAAAGATATAAAACTGTATTTTTTTGTGAAGAAGCAACAACAAGTGGGACACAATCATGAAGTGGAACAACATTTATTAGATATTTCAAACTTTTTTAACAAATCAAAAACTGAAAAATTGGGCGTGCAAAATTATTCAGCCCCTTAAGTTAATACTTTGTAGCGCCAGCTTTTGCTGCGATTACAGCTGTAAGTCGCTTGGGGTATGTCTCTATCAATTTTCCACATCGAGAGACTGAAATTTTTTCCCATTCCTCCTTGCAAAACAGCTCGAGCTCAGTGAGGTTGGATGGAGAGCGTTTGTGAACAGCAGTTTTCAGTTCTTTCCACAGATTCTCGATTGGATTCAGGTCTGGACTTTGACTTGGCCATTCTAACACCTGGATATGTTTATTTTTGAACCATTCCATTGTAGATTTTGCTTTATGTTTTGGATCATTGTCTTGTTGGAAGACAAATCTCCGTCCCAGTCTCAGGTCTTTTGCAGACTCCATCAGGTTCTCTTCCAGAATGGTCCTGTATTTGGCTCCATCCATCTTCCCATCAATTTTAACCATCTTCCCTGTCCCTGCTGAAGAAAAGCAGTCCCAAACCATGATGCTGCCACCACCATGTTTGACAGTGGGGATGGTGTGTTCAGGGTGATGAGCTGTGTTGCTTTTACGCCAAACATAACGTTTTGCATTGTTGCCAAAAAGTTCAATTTTGGTTTCATCTGACCAGAGCACCTTCTTCCACATGTTTGGTGTGTCTCCCAGGTGGCTTGTGGCAAACTGTGGCACACTTTTTATGGATATCTTTAAGAAATGGCTTTCTTCTTGCCACTCTTCCATAAAGGCCAGATTTGTGCAATATAGGACTGATTGTTGTCCTATGGACAGAGTCTCCCACCTCAGCTGTAGATCTCTGCAGTTCATCCAGAGTGACCATGGGCCTCTTGGCTGCATCTCTGATCAGTCTTCTCCTTGTATGAGCTGAAAGTTTAGAGGGACGGCCAGGTCTTGGTAGATTTGCAGTGGTCTGATACTCCTTCCATTTCAATATTATCGCTTGCACAGTGCTCCTTGGGATGTTTAAAGCTTGGGAAATATTTTTTGTATCCAAATCCGGCTTTAAACTTCTTCACAACAGTATCTCGGACCTGCCTGGTGTGTTCCTTGTTCTTCATGATGCTCTCTGCGCTTTTAACGGACCTCTGAGACTATCACAGTGCAGGTGCATTTATACGGAGACTTGATTACACACAGGTGGATTGTATTTATCATCATTAGTCATTTAGGTCAACATTTGATAATTCAGAGATCCTCACTGAACTTTTGGAGAGAGTTTGCTGCACTGAAAGTAAAGGGGCTGAATAATTTTGCACGCCCAATTTTTCAGTTTTTGATTTGTTAAAAAAGTTTGAAATATCCAATAAATGTCGTTCCACTTCATGATTGTGTCCCACTTGTTGTTGATTCTTCACAAAAAAATACAGTTTTATATCTTTATGTTTGAAGCCTGAAATGTGGCAAAAGGTCGCAAAGTTCAAGGGGGCCGAATACTTTCGCAAGGCACTGTAGATGAATGTGATTGAAAGAAGCTACATTTTCATCAGGATATTTTCTACTGTTTTTATTTGTTGGCTTAAGGCCTATGTATTTGACTTAGTTGACGATGGAAGTCCTAGGCCTACAGCTGCATCTCTACGCTGAGGTTTCTTTGGCATCCAGTAGATCACAGTGTATCAATGTGTCCCTATGGCAGAGGCTAGTGCTCTCGGCATAGTTGAATTTAAACTTCTAGATTATTTATCATATTACTTTGGATTTGTTTTGATGAACCATGTGACAATGACTTTGAAAAACGATATTATTGAAATTAAACTGTCCAATATAAACATATTGGACAGTTTGGAAATGTCCAATATAAACAACTGGCACACAGATCGGTAGAAATATTAGGTCAGTGGAAATATTAGGATAAATTGTAAGCTTGCACAAACTTAAAACTCACAAGCTGCCTGTGGTCTTTACTAATAAAACCATTAAAACTAATGTGAAGGCACAAGCACTGCAGTCATAGGAGGTCCGTGAAAAAACGTGCCCCCCTATGATAACCAAAGGCCCGTCGAACTGATTCATTCTGTCGCAGGGTATTTACGGTTGTTACAGTGGAGCGGGGCACACTTTGCTAGATGATGCGCTTTGCGCCCGCCCAGCGCAACCTGCGATTACCGTGAATCTGATCGGTCAAGACACAGAACAGAATGCACAGAACCTGAAGCACTCCAATATAAAAGGACAGATAGGCTTACATAGTGTGCAAGATGACAAACAAATCTTGAGTCACGTGACTCAAGTCCGCATCTCTGATTAGCTGAATAGGGCCATAAGCAAACAAGAAAATGCTTAACAAGAAGCAGCACTCCTAGTGGCCAGTGATTTTAATGCTGGAAATCTGAAATCAGTCTTACCTAATTTCTACCAGCATGTCACCTGTGCAAATAGAGGCGAAAAAACCCCTCTAGATCACCTTTACGCCACACACGGAGACGCGTACAAAGCTCTCCCTCACACAAATCTGACCTTAACTCTATCCTCCTGATTCCAGCTTACAAGCAATTATTCATCTGATGGCACTGAGGAGTTTACCACATCAGTCACTGGCTTCATTAATAAGTGCATCGACAACGTCATCCCCACAGTGACCGTTCCTACATATCCCAACCAGAAGCCATAGATTAAAGGCTAGAGCTACCGCTTTCAAGTAGCGGGACACTAATCAAGACGTTTATAAGAAATCAGCGTCAATACAGGACCAAGATTGAATCCTACTCTTTTGGCTCTGATGCTCGTCGGCTGTGGCAGGGCTTGCAAACTATCACGAAAAAAAAAGGGAAACCCAGCCGCAACCTTTCCAGTGACGAGAACCTACCAGACAAGCTAAATGCCTTCTATGCTTGCAGTGCGGCAAGTAACACTGAACCATGCATGAGAGCACCAGCTGTTCCGGATGACTGAACACACTCTTCATAGACGATGTAAGACCTTTAAACAGGTCAACATTCAAAAGGCTGCGGTGCCAGACAGATTACCAGGACGTGTACTCCGAGCATGCGCTGACCCGCTGGCCAGTGAAGTGTCTTCACTGATATTTTCAAACTCTCCCTGATATAGTCTGTAATACCTATATATTTCAAGCAGACCACCATAGTCCCTGTGTCAAGAACACCAAGTTAAATTACTATTACCTCGTAGCACTCACATCTATAGCCATGAAGTGCTTTGAAAGGTTGGTCATGGCTCAAATCAACACAATCATCCCAGACCCATTTCAATTTGCACACTGCCACAACAGATCTACAGATGAGGCATTATCTATTGCACTCCACACAGACCTTTCCCACTTGGTCAAAAGGAACACCAATGTGAGAATGCTGTTCATTGACTACAGCTCAGAGTTCAACACCATAGTGCCCTCCAAGCTCATCGCTTAGCTAAGGACCATGGGATTAAACAACACCTTCTGCAACTGGATCCTGGACTTCCTGACGGGCCGCCCCCAGGTGGTGAGGGTAGGCAACAACACAGGCTTACCCTGTTTTGTGGTGTTTGAGCACCTGGAGGACCTCCTCTGCCACTTTCACATCATCATCAGACAAGGTGATGATGACTTTTTTTCAGGGTCTTGTCTGTCAGTGCAGACAATACAGCTGCCTGCTGCTCAAGATGGCGCTCCAACATGTCATAAGCGGAGTTCCATGTTGTTGTGACATGGTGTATGAGCTTGTGGGTCGGTAACTGTAACATTTCTTACTTGGTCTTAAGCACATGAGTGGCTGTTGGGCTTCGGTGGAAAAAGGAAACCACTTCCCTGATCCTCCCAAGGAGGCGGTCCATCTGGTTCACTGAGAGTTGGCTCCGGTCCCTGACACACCAGGGTGATGATGCTTTAAATGTGTGGCCATGCTCGATGTATTTCCAACTGCTTTAAAAAAATAATCAAATCAACCTTCAGGCTTCAGAGTAAAACACAGCACACATATGTCTTTATCTTTTCACTGCAACTCTGCATCGAGATTTAGAGAATTATTACTTTAAAAAGTAACCCCGGCAGTAAAACTGTATTACACACTATGATGGTTAAACTTTGCAATTGATCCACATTCGGGCCGAACCGTGGGGGGTGATCCGTACGGATCACGGATCAACTACGGTCCGTTAAACCACTAGTCAAGAGCCACAAGTTCCTCAGTGTCCACATCACTGAGGAACTATCATGGTCCAAGCATACCAGAAGGCACAACAATTACTTTTCCCCATCAGGAAGCTGAAAAGATTTGGCATGGGCCCTCAGATCCTTAAGAAGTTCTACAGCTTCACCATTGAGAGCATCTTGACTTGCTTTAACACCGGTTGATATGGAAACTGCTTGGAAATCCGTCCACAATGCGCTAGAGGGTAGTGAGAACGGTACAGTACATCACTGGGGCCGAACTTCCAGCCATCCAGGATGTGTCAGAGGAAGGCTTTAAAAATTGTCAAAGACTCCAGCCACCCCCAAGTCATAGACTGTTCTCTGTAGTACCGCACAGCAAGCGGTATCGGAGCGCCAAGTCTGGGACCAAAAGGCTCCTGAAAAGCTTCTAACCCCAAGCCACAAGACTGCTGAACAGTTAATCAAATGGCCACCAGGACTATTTGCATTGACACCCGTTTTTTTGCACTGACTCTCTTGCACTGGCTCTATGAACACTCACCGGACTCTACCCAAAATCTCACACATACTCCACTGACACTCCAACACACACACACACTCTGTCTATCCTGATTGCCTAGTCACTTTTACCCCTACCTACATGTACATATTACCTACATTTCTCCAACTGCCTTGTACCCCTGCACATTGACTCGGTACCGGTACTCCTTGTAAATAGCCTGGTTGGGAGAGTAAGCATTTCACATTGAAGTCTACACCCGTTGTATTCTACGCATGTGACAAATATGACTCTTCATCGCTCTCTAACAATCACAATTCAATTTATTGTCATGGGAAACATATGCCAAAGCAAGTGAAATATACAAAAAAACTAAATGGAAATGAGTAGAAATTAACAGTAAACATTGAAAAGTAAAAATAATAATAATAATAATAATAATAATAATAATAATAGGCATTTCAAATGTCATATTATTGATGATCTCTATTTGTCTCTCGCCCTCTGCCTCCATCGCTAGACCGCTGTCTAACACATCAAGACATCTCTATTACACCAACTGATCACTCCTCAAAACTCTATTAAATACAATGCCTTCAGAAAGTATTCATACCACTTCACTTATTCCACATTTTGATGTTACAGCATGAATTCAAAATGTATTAAATAGTTTTTTTCTCACGCATCTACACACAATACCCCATAATAAACATGCCATTAGAAATGTTTGCAAATGTATTAACTTCTTATGGCTGCAGGGGCAGTATTGAGTAGCTTGGATAAAAGGAGCCCAGAGGTGCCCAGAGTAAACTGCCTGCTCCTCAGTCCCAGATGCTAATATATTATTATTAGTATTGGATAGAAAACACTCGAAAGTTTCTAAAACTGTTTGAATGATGTCTGTGAGTATAACAGAACTCATATGGCAGGCAAAAACCTGAGAAGAAATCCTAACAGGAAGTGGGAAATGTGAGGTTGGTCGATTTTCAACCCAGCCCCTATTGAATACACAGTGGGATATTGGTTATGTTGCACTTCCTAAGGCTTCCACTATATGTCAACCGTCTTTAGAAACTTGTTTGAGGATTCTACTGTGAAGTGGGACCGAATGAGAGAGGAATGAGTCAGAGGTCTGCCAGCAGTCATGCACTGGTCACGTGCATTTCACATGAGGTAGCTGCGTTCCTTTGCTTTTCTGAAGTTTTATGTTAAAAACATCCTAAAGATTGATTCCATACATCGTTTGACATGTTTCTACGGACAGTAACGGAACTTTTTGACATTTTGTCTGCAACTAGGGAACGCGCTTCATGACTTTGGATTTGTTTACCAAACGTGCTAACAAAAGTAGCTCTTTGGACAAAAATGATGGACATTATTGAACAAAACAAACATTTAATGTGGAACTAGGATTCCTGGGAGTGCATTCTGATGAAGATCATCAACGGTAAGTGAATATTTATAATGCTATTTATTACTAATGTTGACTGCACAATATGGCAGATATCTTTTTGGCTGCCTTGTCTGTCTGAAAGCTGTAATCAGATTATTGCATGGTTTGCTTTTTCCGTAAAGCTTTTTTTAAATCTGACACAGCGGTTGCATTAAGGAGAAGTGCATCTATATTTCCATGTCTAATAATTGTATTTTCATCGACATTTATAATGAGTATTTCTGTAAAATGATGTGGCTCTCTGCAATATCACCGTTTTTGGAACTAGTGAACATAACGCGCCAATGTATACTGAGATTTTTTATATAAATATTAACTTTATCGAACAAAACGTACATGTATTGTGTAACATGAAGTCCTATGAGTGTCATCTGATGAAGATCATCAAAGGTTAGTGATTAATTCTATCTCTTTCGGATTTTTGTGACTCCTCTCTTTGGCTGGAAAAATGGCTGTGTTTTTCTGTGGCTTGGCTCTGACCTAACAATTGTTTGTGGTGCTGTCGCTGTAAAGCCTATTTGAAATCGGACACCTTGGTGGGATTAACAATAAAATACATGTATGTTTGAGGAATTTTTATTATGAGATTTCTGTTGTTTGAATTTGGCGCTCTGCACTTTCACTGGTTGTTGTCATATCAATCCCGCAGCCCTAAGAAGTCAATAATCAAATACAGAAGTCTTCACACCCCTGAGTATATACTTTGTAGAATTACAGCTGTGAGTCTTTCTGGGTAAGTCCCTAAGAGCTTTCCACACCTGGATTGTGCAACATTTGCCCATTATTCTGTTCAAAATACTCAAATTGATTGTTGATCATTGCTAGACAACCATTTGCAGGTCTTGCCATAGATTTCCAAGTAGATTTAAGTCAAAACTAGCTCGGCCACTCAGTAACATTCAGTCTTCTTTGGTCTTGTGTTTTAGGTTATTGTCCTGTTGAAAGATGAACTCATCTCCCAGTGTCTGATGGAAAGCAGACTGAACCAGGTTCTCCCATAGCTCCAATCAGTCTCCTTTTTATCCTGAAAAACTCCCTAGTCCTTAACGATTACCAGCATACCCATAACATGATGCAGTCACCACTACACTTGAAAATATGGAGAGTGGTACTCAGTAATGTGTTGTATTGAATTTGCCCCAAACACAATGCTTTGTATTCAGGACAAAAAGTGAATTGCTTTGCCTAATTTCTTGCAGTATTACTTTAGTGCCTTGTCGCAAACAGGATGTACAGGCTTCTTTCTTTTCACTCTGTCAATTAGGTTAGTATTGAGGAGTAACTACAATGTTGTTGATCCATCCTCAGTTTTCTTCCATCACAGTCATTAAACTCTGTTTAAAAGTCCCCGTTGGACTCATGGTGAATTCCCTGAGCGCTTTCATTCCTCTCCGGCAACTGAGTTAGGAAGGACGCCTGTATCTTTGTAGTGACTGAGTATATTGATTCACCATCCAAAGTGTAATTAATAACTTCACCATGCTCAAAGGGATATTCAATGTCTGTTGTTTTTTTACCCAACTATCAACAGATGTCTGTTGTTTTTTTACCCATCTATCAACAGGTGCCATTCTCTGCCAGGCATTGGAAAACCTCCCTGGTCTGTGTCGTTGAATCTGTGTTTGAAAATCACTGCTCGACTGAGGGACCTTACAGATAATTGTATGTGTGGGTTACAGAGATGAGGCAAATCATGTTAAACAATATTATTGCACACAGAGCGAGTCCATGCAACTTATTAGGGCTTGTTAAGTAAATGTTTTCTCCTGAACTTATTTAGGCTCGCCATAACAAAGGGGTTTATTACTGGAGGTATTTCAGCTTTTCATTTCTGGCCGGGGGGGGGGGGGCGTTCTAGCGACTCCTTGTGGCGAGCCGGGCGCCTGCAGGATGACCTCGGTTGTCAGCTGAACAGTGTTTCCTACGACACATTGGTGCAGCTGGCTTCCGGGTTAAGAGGGTGGGAGTGAATACTTTACTGTAGAATCATTCACACACTGTTAATGTGTGGAGAGTTTGGGGCTCATTACCCAGCAACCACTTCCACAAGCTGTGTAAGATTCCTCAGACAAGTGAATAAAATCACTAAGGAAAGTAGGTTGGAAAATTGATTAATTAAATAACTGTCAACATGTACATTACCATTAGCTACAAGAACATGACGTTATGCCACTTAGTTGCTGAAAGGACTACAGTGCCTTGCGAAAGTATTCGGCCCCCTTGAACTTTGCGACCTATTGCCACATTTCAGGCTTCAAACATAAAGATATAAAACTGTATTTTTTTGTGAAGAATCAACAACAAGTGGGACACAATCATGAAGTGGAACGACATTTATTGGATATTTCAAACTTTTTTAACAAATCAAAAACTGAAAAATTGGGCGTGCAAAAAAATTATTCAGCCCCTTTACTTTCAGTGCAGCAAACTCTCTCCAGAAGTTCAGTGAGGATCTCTGAATGATCCCATGTTGACCTAAATGACTAATGATGATAAATACAATCCACCTGTGTGTAATCAAGTCTCCGTATAAATGCACCTGCACTGTGATAGTCTCAGAGGTCCGTCAAAAGCGCAGAGAGCATCATGAAGAACAAGGAACACACCAGACAGGTCCGAGATACTGTTGTGAAGAAGTTTAAAGCCGGATTTGGATACAAAAAGATTTCCCAAGCTTTAAACATCCCAAGGAGCAGTGTGCAAGCGATAATATTGAAATGGAAGGAGTATCAGACCACTGCAAATCTACCAAGACCTGGCCGTCCCTCTAAACTTTCAACTCATACAAGGAGAAGACTGATCAGAGATGCAGCCAAGAGGCCCATGATCACTCTGGATGAACTGCAGAGATCTACAGCTGAGGTGGGAGACTCTGTCCATAGGACAACAATCAGTCGTATATTGCACAAATCTGGCCTTTATGGAAGAGTGGCAAGAAGAAAGCCATTTCTTAAAGATATCCATAAAAAGTGTTGTTTAAAGTTTGCCACAAGCCACCTGGGAGACACACCAAACATGTGGAAGAAGGTGCTCTGGTCAGATGAAACCAAAATTGAACTTTTTGGCAACAATGCAAAACGTTATGTTTGGCGTAAAAGCAACACAGCTCATCACCCTGAACACACCATCCCCACTGTCAAACATGGTGGTGGCAGCATCATGGTTTGGGCCTGCTTTTCTTCAGCAGGGACAGGGAAGATGGTTAAAATTGATGGGAAGATGGATGGAGCCAAATACAGGACTATTCTGGAAGAAAACCTGATGGAGTCTGCAAAAGACCTGAGACTGGGACGGAGATTTGTCTTCCAACAAGACAATGATCCAAAACATAAAGCAAAATCTACAATGGAATGGTTCAAAAATAAACATATCCAGGTGTTAGAATGGCCAAGTCAAAGTCCAGACCTGAATCCAATCGAGAATCTGTGGAAAGAACTGAAAACTGCTGTTCACAAATGCTCTCCATCCAACCTCACTGAGCTCGAGCTGTTTTGCAAGGAGGAATGGGAAACAATTTCAGTCTCTCGATGTGCAAAACTGATAGAGACATACCCCAAGCGACTTACAGCTGTAATCGCAGCAAAAGGTGGCGCTACAAAGTATTAACTTAAGGGGGCTGAATAATTTTGCACGCCCAATTTTTCCGTTTTTGATTTGTTAAAAAAGTTTGAAATATCCAATAAATGTCGTTCCACTTCATGATTGTGTCCCACTTGTTGTTGATTCTTCACAAAAAAATACAGTTTTATATCTTTATGTTTGAAGCCTGAAATGTGGCAAAAGGTCGCAAAGTTCAAGGGGGCTGAATACTTTCGCAAGGCACTGTATGTTACGATGCATGGTGCAGCAGAGCAGACAGGCAGTGTGTGTGTGCAGGTGTTGACCAGGTAGGCAGCCAGGCACTAACATTACTGGGTGCTCCTCCCATCCCATTGCTGCATGGCAGGCACTAACATTACTGGGTGCTCCTCCTGTCCCGTTGCTGCCTGCGTCTCACCAGCAGGGCTGAGCAGAGGGCTGAGCAGAGGGCTGAGCAGAGGGCTGAGCAGAGGGCTGAGCAGAGGGCTGAGCAGAGGGCTGAGCAGAGGGCTGAGCAGAGGGCTGAGCAGAGGGCTGAGCAGAGGGCTGAGCAGAGGGCTGAGCAGAGGGCTGAGCCTGCTGTTGCATTATTGAAGATGAGTGTTGGGTTCACTGAGGCATGTCTGCATCCTGAATCATTTACATCCTGCTAATGTCAGCTCTCATCTACCACCAACGCCTTACTGCCTGCCTTCTACAGGTCAGGCCCCCATTCCTTAACCATGGCCTCTACAGCCTTCTCTGCTCTGTGGATCTGGCTGATGTTATGGGAAGGGCAGGGTTTTTTACAAAATATATGTTTGTCCTGAATATAACATGCTATGCCCCACCCTCATGCCTGTTGTAACAAAAAACATCTGCACTAACATTACAGCACAGCTGGCTGTATATATGACCATTGTAAGATACGGTAGATCATTATAGGATCCAACTAATATCCGGTTTTGAGTGTCAGCTTTTATGGGCTTTCCTTTGCCAGATGTGTACATTTTCATATCTAGCAATGATACAAAGTGCATTGTTTGAATACTCTGTAGTGTCACTGCTCTAGCTACCTTAAACAACATGCGAATAAGCCAAATCTCAAGTGAAAACCAAAATTCTCTCTTCAAAGACATCGGCTAAGAATGTATTTTTTTCCTCCCCCACCTCACCCCGTTGTTTACGCAGTCTGACAAGTCCAGGGAACAGGAGACCTTCAACCTTCAATCACATAGCACCACAATATTGGAAGATGACGACCTTAACAGAATCTAGCCTGGCATTCCAATGTTAAATCATTCAGTCGTGAAAGGAAAAACAGGAGGAGAGCACACACAGAGGAGAAAAGGAAGCCACATCATCTCTTATATGCGGGGGATGGAAAGTCCAACCCACTTCCTCTAAATGAGGATGACTATGTTAAATAATGACATCTTATTGTTAAAACCAAGGTTGTTACGGGGCACAAGAGGTACTAAGGATCCGACCTCCACCACTCTTCAAACTGGAGTCAGCGTGTGCCCGCGCGCGCATGCCAAGCACTGTCCCTTGAGAGATGAGCACAGACTTCTTTATTAGGTCATATCAACCTCCACTCATCTCTGAGCTAGAAAAACAGCACTACTGACCATTGGACTTCTAGGCTCAATCCCGATAACCTCCTTTAGCCCTTCCCCTCCACTCTGCGTGATCCAGCATCAAGTCGGAGTGGTGTTGAAAATTCAACATTGAATGAGAGGTCGTGCCTTTTCAGGCCTCTAGTTGACCCTCCAAAACGATGCGAATCGCCAGACTTCCTGTCAAGTGGTTATCAAACTCCCATAAAGCTCTATGAACCAAGGATCTAATGTTGCTTCAGGAAGATGGCTGACAAAAATACGAATGAAAGCAAATAAGTAATTATAACTTAAAAACAAATTGAAGATGGCGCTGTACTAGACGACCGCTAGCTCCGACTAAACTTTTGTTTATTTTTACTTAATTTTTTTTTTTTATGTATCCGCTGTCATTTCTTACAACCGAGAATAACTTTGAACATCAGATTGGCAGTTACCTCAATTCTGGTTTTAACTTCAACTCATCTGTCCTGGGCTCTGTCTGTAATTCCAACTTTTCGGGCTACCCAAGAGGAAATACCGACGTCACAGAGGCAAGAGAGGGGGGATCCTGGTGAGATATAGGCAAAGGAAGAACCGGAAACCTCTTCCCTCCATTCTATTGGCCAATGTACAGTCAGTTGATAATAAGATGGATGACCTCAGATCGCAGATACCAACATGACTCTCGAAACAGAAATATTATCAGCTTTTCTCAAACAAGCCTCTCAGACAATATATGGGACTTATTTGACTTGTTCCTGTCCTCTGCCGTAGCCTCAGGGTTGTCTGCAGTACCCTTGTTCTTTAGCTATCCAACTCTATGGATTCTTCATTCACCGTCCCGACAGGACAGTGGAGTTGGGGAAATTGATGGGGGAGGGGTTTGCCTCTTCATCAACAACTGGTGTGCTGACTCGAGCAACGTTGAAGTGTTGACTAACTGTTCAAAGTCTTGGAAAACCTTATGGTCAAATGCCAACCCTTTTACCTCCCGAGGGAGTTTTCAGCTGTTATTGTGACTGTTGTATACATTCCACCTCAAAACAAGAAACATAACAGGCTGACATTAAAAGGAACTGTATGAGGCTATAACCAAGCAGAAAAACGTACATCCAGTGGCTGCTTTACTGGTTGCCGGCGATTTTAATTCTGCTTCATTGAAAGGCGTGATGCCCAACTTCAACCAACACGCCTCCCTCGCCACTAGGGGAGATAAAGTCCTAGACTACCGTTAATCTACCCTCAAGCAAGCATACAAGGCTCTCCCTGGTCCGCCATTCGGCAAATCAGATCCATTACTCCTGCTTCCTGTTTACAAGCACACGCTCAAACAGGAATTACCCCTGACTCGCTCCATCGAGAAATGGTCTCCAGAATCAGAGATTATCCTACAGGGCTGCTTTGCTAGCGCTAATTGGAATGTTTCGGGACTCCACCAATAACATTGACAAGCTAACCACCTCCATCACCGGCTTCATTAGGAAATGCATCAGTGTTGTTGTCCCCACAGTTAAGGTTCGCTAAACTAAAGGATAGGGGCACCGCAGACAACCCTGAGGCAACGGCAGAGGACAGGAACAAGAAGTTCCGCTACGACCTCCACAGAGTCATCAAACGACAAAAGGACAATATAGAAGTAAGGTGGAATCATATTACACAGGCTCCGACGTCCACAGCAGGGGCTACAGCCCATTTCGAATTAGAAAGGAAGAGCCAGCCATGAACTGCGCAACAATGCCTCTACTAGACAAACTCAATGCAATTTATGCTAGCTTTGACATTAACATAGTGCAGAGTGTGAGGGCTGCCACCAACCCAGAAGATTTGGGTCCAAGCGAGATCAACCATTGGTTATGGCACACAACGCCATCATCCCAGACCCACTCCAATTTGCATACCAACAGATCCATAGACGACGCAATCTCAATTGCACTCCACACTGCCCTCACCCACCTAGATAAGAGGGTGTGTGCTTAGTCGCTTCTTGTACTCCCTGTTCACCCTTGACTGCATGGCAACGCACGACTCCAACACCACCATCAAGTTTGCTGACGACAAGACAGTGGTAGGCCTGATCACCAGCGACAATGACACAGCCTACAGGGAGGTCGTCAGAGACCTGGCAGTGTGAGGCTGGATCAATCTCTCCCTCAACGTTAGTAAGTCCGAGGATCGTGAACTACAGGAAACTGAGGGGCGAGCACACCCCCATCCACATTGACAGGGTGGCAGTGGAGCGGGTCGAGATCTTCAAGTTCCTCGGTGTCCAAATCACTAAGAACTTAAAATGGTCCACATGCACAATCAAAAAGAAGGCACGACAGCACCTCTTCCCACTCAAGAGGTTGAGAACATTTGGCAGGGGCCTATCATTCCAAATAGTGTCCCCCTCTACGTCACAATGGGATTCGATGAGTTCTAGCTTCTGTTGCTAGGACTGTTGCTAGAACTTGCAACATTCTGACTGGATTACGTAATGAACCAAAGCGTCAGTTGCAATGCTGGTTGCTTGGCTCTATTTTACCTCATAGCAGTCACAAAGGAAGGAGGATGCGGGCAGTTTTAGTTATATTTCACCGCAATTACGCTCACTCAGTCCGCGCAAATAAATGACCTCTGAATGTCTCTCCAAGAACGGTGTTTTGGATGGTACACATTGTTAAATAGGAATAAATCATGTAAGCTGTTTTTAGATTGCCGTTGCTAGCTACTGTACTTTCATAGACAGAGCCTGGACTCCAACCAGGATCTCTAGTGCCTCAGACCACTGCGTCACTTGGGAGTACTATGAAGACACCACTGATCTCGACAAGAGGAGCAATATTCAAAGAAATTCACAATTCAGGGTAACGTTAAGCAATTAGATAACTGGACGGATTTAGCTATGTACAACCATTTTTCACAACCATTTCCCGTCTAAGGTTAGCTAGTTGCTAGCTATACATATAGTTCAGTGGAGGCTGCTGATAATGTCTGGAATGGAGTAAATGGAATGCTATCAAACATGTGGTTTCCATGTGGTTGATACCATTCAATTGACTCCATTCCAGCCATCATTAAGAGCCGTCCTCCCATCAGCAGCCTCCAACGATATAGTTATTTGTCTGTCATATTGAGGTGTCTAGCTAGAAGTTAAACCTGATCAGGGCAGCAGGTAGCCTAGTGGTTAGAGCATTGGACTAATAACCGAAAGGTTGCAAGATTGAATCCCGAGCTGACAAGGCAAAAATATTGTTCTGCCCCTGAACAAGGCAGTTAACCCACTGTTCTTTGTCCGTCATTGAAAATAAGTATTTGTTCTTAACTGACTTAACTAGTTAAATAAAAAAAATGGATAGGTGTAAACAATTATGGTAATTTCAAATGCCCTTAACTAGGTGATGTGGACTTGAGTATTTCAACAATTCTTCTCTTGAACTTGTTAGGCAATCATATCTACATACGTGAAAAGGATGGCCAGCCACACAGGAGGGTGCTTTTTACTACGGAGGTCATCTTGAGTGACCAAAGTCATGAACGCTGGAACATTCTTTGAGATCACTGAAACCCCACCTGATCTGGTGGAAGTTGTCGAACCAGATCAGAACACCTTCGAGTACCACCTTCAGGCAAGGTTATTGACCAGGTAAAAATGATTATCCGCTGATCATTTATTAAATTAAGAAATGTATTTGTAATATGAACCATAATTGCATGTATTCCTGTCATCAATCAAGGTGAGACTGAGCATGGACAAGGTGCAGGAGAAACAGCTACCGGAGCAGAATCAAGAAGGGGACGAAGTGCTACGACAACGAGGCAAATTACTTGGTTTGGAAGAAGGACGAAAGGAAGGTGAGACCTGGGAATCCTCACTGCTCTTTCACTCCTTGCTGGGGTCACCATCTGTTAAAGTGAATATAAAAAACCTCTGATAATAACTATTTGCATTTGCACACAAAATAACCTGAAGCTAGTTTTAGTTTCCCTAACATGGATATTTTTCTCTGTCTACCTAGGGTTACCTCTGCGGAAGCAGCTGGACGGTCGACCACTGGAAGCACTGGCGCCCTACACTTCAGTGAAGCCCAATATACAAAGTATGTTCAGCTTTGAATGACATTTGAGAAAGCAGGAAAAATGGTAGTTATGCTAAGCTTATAAAAATGTACCTCTCAATTTCGCTCTCCAAATGACTATAGGACCATCGAAAGTCCGAGCCCCCCTGGAGGTATACCGTCCACCAGAACCAGTGAGTTCGGATCAGTCTGATTCTCTGTGCTCTGAGTCGGAGGGGGACCAGCTTGAGGTAGACTATATCTTCCAAAAGTGTTGAAAAGTACATATCTCCCATTTATAACACTGCACTAATCCATCACATTTTCTCCCAGTAAAGTGTAACTTGTGTGTTTGCTTGTTTACGTCTCTGTCCGCTACCCTGTTCCCGTTGGGTTCTGCCCAACACTCAGACGTGGATCCACCTAAGGTCCTCCATTACAAACCACCCTCCAACTTTTCATTACATCATTTACAACTACTGTTGTTGTCATTATCTGCTAAGAAAGTGTTCTTGCTCTATCATACTGGGCACATAATATGTAAGATACACAGATGAACTAAAAACACTAGCACTGCAAACACCCATTTTCCCTCTTCGTCCCCCTTCTGAGACTGGCTGCCTGTTGAGAACAAGTAACAGGCCGAACCTCCCACCCACACAGCAACCACCACCTCTATATATTCCACACACCAGAATTCAGTATCTGATTCTATGATTGCCATCTGAGTGCACAAAAAAAATCTGTGAAAATAAATTAATGACACAATTGTACCAAAAACTATTGAAGTTTATGTATTAAAATCTTAAATATTGGCAGGTTGGTTTTCACAGCTGTTTCACAAGGTGTTCATTATTAATAAGTTGTAAGGTTTCCATTGGTGGTATTTATTTGTTCTACATTATTCATTGTTGTATCCTAGGACCTACAATAGATCCATATATATTCAACTACAACGGTGTACTAATGAGCTATGAGATGTAAAAACAAACCATAGAGGACTAGTGAAATGATATTATTTCAGTGTAGACAAGGGAAGGGCAGCTTAAAATATAAACATGACAGCCAGACAAGCCCGTGTATGAATCAAACGGATTTTATTTATTATGGTTGTCACGTTCTGATGCATAATTTAACAAGTGTGTCAATAACAGGATACCCTCGGATTAAAAATCAACAGGCTTGGCTCTAGATTACACTAATCTATACATACTTTCCATTGTTTGCGAGATCAGACATAATATCACTAAAATCCAAGGGTTAATTTTCGGGAAGTTGTATTCATTTCAGCGCATCTCATTTGTAAACAACTGTATTAAATAGTGATGTACCGATATCACATTTTTGGGCCGATACCGATGTATACCGATATTTTAAGATAATATCGGCCGATTCCGATATGTTCACCGATATATCGTGCATGCCTAGCATTAAATTGTAACTTTTTTCAGTTCCACATCAAATTAACAACCATGAAAATAAAGTTTTTTCTTCTCTTTCTTGTGAGTCTCGAGACAATGCATTAAATCCCAGACAAAGCTTTAGCTACTACAGCGACTGAAATGACTGCAACACTTAAAGAGCTGCAGTTAGTTTCAGAATGGCTGGCAAGGAATAAGTTAGTCCTAAATGTTTCAAAAACAAAAAGCATTGTATTTGGGACAAATTATTCACTAAACCTGAACTAAATCTTGTAATGAAAAATGTGGAAATTTAGCAAGTTGAGGTGACTAAACTGCTTGGAATAACCCTAGATTGTAAACGGTCATGGTCAAAACATACTGTCACGGCTCCTCTTCTGCAGTGCAGGGGCGGTTCCTCCTGCAGGCAGAGGGTCGTTAGTGACTTGAGTCACCTGGGCTCAGGGTATTTAAACTGCTGCTTCACTAATCTCTGTCTCTCTGCTCCTCCAGGTATGATCCTGTTTTGTTTGTTCCTTTGTAGTTTTGCGTAGTTTTCACTCAGTCATTCACACACACAGATTCACGCATCCCTGCACTTTACATACACCTTACATTATGATACTTTCACACCTCATTCCTTTTTCTTTGTTTAAAGTTAATAGTTTTGGTTTACAATAAAGAACCTTTTTGATTGGCCTGTACCTGTTGTTCGCGTGCCCTCATTTTTGCCACAGGCTATGAGCCGGCCTGTAACAATACTGATACAACAGTAGCTAAGATGGGGAGAAGTCCATGATAAAGCGCTGCTCTGCTTTAACAGCACTATCAACAAAGCAGGTCTCAACAAGGCCGGTTCTACAGGCCCTGGTTCTGTCCCACCTGGACTACTGTTCAGTCGTGTGGTTAAGTGCCACAAAGAGGGACTTAGGAAAATTGCAATTGGCTCATAACAGGGCAGCACGGCTGGCCTGTTAATGTACACAGAAAACTAACATTAATAATATGCATGTCAATCTCTCCTGGCTCAAAGTGGAGGAGAGATTGACTTCATCACTACTTATATTTATGAGATGTATTGACATGTTGAATGCACCAAGCTGTCTGCTTGTACTACTGGCGCACAGCTCGGACACCCATGCATACCCCACAAGACATGCCACCAGAGGTCTCTTCACAATCCCCAAGTCCAGAACAGACTACGGGAGGCGCACAGTACTACATGGAACTCTATTCCACATTAAGTAACTCATGCAAGCAGTCAAAAAACAGATACAAATATACCTTATGAAACAGCGGTGACTGTGAAGAGACACAAACACAGGCGTAGACACAAACACAGGCATAGACACAAACACAGGCGTAGACACAAACACAGGCGTAGACACAAACACAGGCATAGACACAAACACAGGCATAGACACAAACACAGGCATAGACACAAACACAGGCATAGACACAAACACAGGCATAGACACAAACACAGGCATAGACACAAACACAGGCATAGACACAAACACAGGCATAGACACAAACACAGGCATAGACACAAACACAGGCGTAGACACAAACACAGGCATAGACACAAACACAGGCGTAGACACAAACACAGGCGTAGACACAAACACAGGCATAGACACAAACACAGGCATAGACACAAACACAGGCATAGACACAAACACAGGCATAGACACAAACACAGGCATAGACACAAACACAGGCATAGACACAAACACAGGCATAGACACAAACACAGGCATAGACACAAACACAGGCATAGACACAAACACAGGCATAGACACAAACACAGGCATAGACACAAACACAGGCATAGACACAAACACAGGCATAGACACAAACACAGGCATAGACACAAACACAGGCGTACACATGAAGACATGGATTTTGTGTTGTAGATATGTGGTAGTAGAGTAGTGTGCTGAGGGAACACAATGTGTTGTAGATATGTGGTAGTAGAGTAGTGTCCTGAGGGAACACAATGTGTTGTAGATATGTGGTAGTAGAGTAGTGTCCTGAGGGAACACAATGTGTTGTAGATATGTGGTAGTAGAGTAGTGGCCTGAGGGAACACAATGTGTTGTAGATATGTGGTAGTAGAGTAGTGGCCTGAGGGAACACAATGTGTTGTGATATGTTGTAACTGTATTGTAACGTTTTTAAAACTGCCTTCATTTTGTTGGACACCAGGAAGAGACTGCCTTGGCAGCAGCTAATGGGGATCCATAATAAATACAAAGAGACGCAACGGAAAGACAATGTATTCCATTGAGCCCATTTCAGCCATTACCGGGGTGTGTTTGCCAGGTCATTATAATCATTTCCACGGTCGTAGATTTAACGGGGGAAAACAGCAGGCGCGAGCAAGAAGAGTATGAAAGAGTCGCAGGAACTAAAATGAAAGCAATCAATCCCGCAAGATTTAAATGACAAGAGGATTCTGCACCCCGAGATTTAAATGACAAGAGGATTCTGCACCCCTCCGTCAAAGGAAATAGACAGATCTTCAGGTGGGTGGGTCATGCGCGTTGCTAGCAGTACAACTCAATCTCCTTTTCTCTCTCCCTCTCTCTGAGATTCATTGAGCTGGGTTATAGAAGAGGAGCACAGAAAGGATGCATCAGTCAAAGTTAAAAGTGAATTTGAATACTTCCAAGATTTAAGCTAAATATTCAAAGTCTAAGCATAAATGTCAATGTGAAATGAGCTTTATAAACACTGTAGCATTTTAGAACACATTGCTTGGTACAGAAATCTTGCCATTGTCCTTGCATCTTTCACCTCATATCTGTACTCTCTATGCCATGATTAACTTATGACACATTTCAACAAACATGCTCTCTTTTCAGTATCATGTAACTAAGACTTGGCCTATATAAAAAAAAGTCTTAATAATTAAATCAATCATTGCAGTAGTTACGGTTAAGTGGCACAGCATCTACAAAGAAAACGGTAATGACGAAAATATCCTCTCTAGCATCGCCAACAGGAGGACCATTATGAAGATCAAGAGAAAACATCCAAGGGTGAACGAGAGTTTTATTTGAGAGTGAACTACTTCAAATGTTTTTTAGCTAATGCTTTCCTAAACGCATGCCCTGGAGTGTGCCCTCTGAGTGCAGTGCAGCACAGCCCTATCACGATGTTACAGGCCTTCGTGAAACTAAAGCCTGATGATATCATTGAGCTTGAGTGCCTGCAGAGCTCACAATAAGGACGGCATTCCGACAGAGACCCAAGTCACTGATGACAAGTCCAGGTGGTGAAACTGGGTCAGTCTCTATTGAGCTTATGGTGCGTTTTAAAGCCCATCTACATCAGTTTAACGTGAAATGTTGCTATGGTTGACGTTTCGGATCTGCAAAATATGCCATTTCGATTTGAATTTCTGAAACTGTCTTTACTTCCTAGCCAGTAACACCACAGCTAGCATACTTAGCATAACTTTATTATGTTTCACTGTGCTAATCATTCTATAAAAAAAAGTGCTTGAATTTCATTCTGAATAGATTTTCTTATAAACTCTGCCAGTTTTATATGGTAATGGAGCTCCATTTACCTCTCCACTCTACATAATGCCTCACGGACGTTAAATTAGCACGGATAATACTTAGAACGGAACTTGTGCTAATCTGGTCGAGGACAACAGCAGACCAGGGTGCAGAGGAATCTCAAATACACAGCCAGCCGAACCACCCTGACATTTTTAAAAAGAAAAAAAACAAAATGTTAAGCATAGCCCACAGCTTATCATGGAGTTATTAGTTTGAACAAAGAGCGGTTTCAAGTGTATCTGAGCGCTCCAATAGTGGCAAATTTAAAATCGAATTACCGTAAAATGTTAAACGGCAAATCTCAAAATAGCCACCTGTACCTTTTAATAGCCAAGCAATGGCAAACATTTCACCAAATAAACGCGCTGTTTCAAATAAATGCCCTGTCTAAATTAATTATTTACATGAATTACCATTAATTGTTTGTTACACTAAATAATTCAGTAATGACAAAAAAATTATGACATTTTAAATCCCCAGTAAGAAACTGCTAGCCATTGGCTACTAACAGCTGAGCACTGCTAGCTAACTGGCAACCATAACAATCAACTTCGGGAGTACAGACCCCTAGAAATCGGCCGATCAACGTCTAAGAACTGCTGAAAAAGCACAGTCAAGGAAAATAATTATTCTGTCAAGGACATTGAGTCTATTTAGAAAAAATTAAATATACTAAGACATGATAACCGTGACAGTGTGTCAATGATAACACATAAGTGTTGAAGAAATTGCTGAAAGGGAATGCTGGAATTAAACAATTAACTATGCAAATGAGCAAAAGCTGTGTGCATCAAGGAAATAGAAGCCTGGCTGAAATAGAAGCCTGTCTCTAAAAAGTATCTGTTGTGTTCAGTGATTTAAGGACATAAACTTCAGAGATATTAATTTAAGTTTTACGGAATTATGAATAGGAACAGAAAATCATTTAAGAGTGGATTATAAAAGCAATACAGTGAGTCAGGTTCAAATGTAATAATATAATTGAATAAATCGCCGACTGTGAAGGAGCAGGATAGTGTCTATTTATGCAAGTAGTTAGAGAATAGGTTATTTACGGTGAAATACAATTTCTACTTTTGCCCTCGAGACATGAAACAAGATGTACTGGAATAGTCAACAGTCAAGTCTAATCTTCAACTGCCCTTAGTTTGTTGGTTCTACAGTCATAACCATAAACTCACAACTCGAAAAATAAATTGCACGAACAGCGAAAATACACCGTTACTTCCTAGTTGGGCTACATTTCAGCAGACAAAATGAAAGTAAATCTTAACTGGCTTTAAAACTTACATTGCCATTCAACAGACAAAATACTAAGCAAAATATGTAGGCATACAGTAAATTCGGAAAGTATTAAGACCCCTCGAGTTAGTCGCATTTTAAAATAGATTGGGGCGAAGGTTCACCTTCCAACAAGACAACGACCCTTAGCGCACGCCAAGACAATGCAGGAGTGGCTTCGGGAGAAGTCTCAATGTCCTTGAGTGGCCCAGCCAGAGCCCGGACTTGAACCCGATCGATCAAACATCTCTGGAGAGACCTGAAAATAGCTGTGCAGCGACACTCCTCATCAAACCTGACAGAACTTGAGAAGATCTGCAGAGAAGAATTGGAGAAACTCCCCAATTACAGGTGTGCCAAGCTTGTAGCATCATACCCAAGAACCCTTAGGCTGTAATCACTGCCAAAAGGTGTTTTTATAAATGTGAAAACATTTCTAAAAACCTGTTTTTGCTTTGTCATTATGGGGTAGTGTATAGATTGATGAGGGGAAAAAAACACATTTTAATCCATTTTAGAATAAGACTGTAATAAAATGTGGAAAAAGTCAAGGGGTCTGAAAACTTTCCGAATGCACTGTACTTAAAGTAGCTACAAATATTTACATTTCTTGAAAAAGAATGGTATTGAAAAACCATCCTGTGGCTATTTCCAATTCCCCCTGGTATACAGTATATCGCCCAAGCTCAGAACGTTACCTATCCTGCTGTCCATGACATAGGTCTCGATGATAGAACTTTTCTTACAGATGTCATCAGCCATGGAGGAGCAGCTGACCTCTAGGTGTTTCACCTGCAAGCACAGTAGAGACATATTAGATGCACCAGAACCACAAGAATACATACATACATACATACTGTATACAAAGCACCAGTCAACAGCTACCAGCATGTACCAAGTCCATCAATCATCTCTCACACAGAGCGAGCGAGCGGGCAGGCAGGCAGTGTAAGAATATAACATGATCTCGGCAAAAAATGTCCTAGGCTGCAAAACAGCCAGGCCAAGGCACAGAAACAGCAAAGCATGAAAACAAGCAAAAGGTTCCCGTTCAGTGCAGGTACAGACATATTCTGGTGCATTTCAAAGTGATTTAAAATCACCAGTAAAAGATGGCATCACAATTTCATTGGGAAATAAATCAATTCTAGTGGCCCAAAAATAAGGATTCATCACTGCCGCAGACTCATAAATTGCAGAGAGGAACATTAACCTTATTCCACAACTTTCTTTCATGTCATCTCATTCTAAAATCATGGCCATTAATATGGAGTTGGTCCTCCCTTCGCTGCTTTAACAGCCTCCACTCTTCTGGGAAGACTTTCCACTAGATGTAAGAACATTGCTGCGGGGACTTTTAGCATTTAGCCACAAGAGCGTTAGTGAGGTCGGGCACTGATGTAGCGCAATTAGGCCTGGCTCGCAGTTGGCGCTCCAATTCATCCCAAAGATGTTGGATGGGGTTGAGGTCAGGGCTTAGTGCAGGCCAGTCAAATTCTTACACACCAATCTCGACAAACCATCGCTTTGTGCACGGGGGCTTTTTAAAGCTGAAACAGGAAAGAGCCTTCCCCAAACTGTTGCCAAAAAGTTGGAAGCACAGAATCGTCTAGAATGTCATTGTATGATGTAGCATTAAGATTCTATACCCGTCGCGTGTCGCTGAATTAGCCAAAAAAGGGGTGTCCACATCATTTTGGCCATGTAGTGAGTATATATAGTATGGTATCTTATACGGTTTATAGTAGAGTAGTATATTGTAACCTGGGTGGATCGAGCCCTGAATGCAGAATGGCTGACAGCCATGTTATATCAGACCGTATACAATGGGTATGATAAAACATGTATTTTTACTGCTCCAACTACATTAGTAACCATTTTATAATAGCAATAAAGCACTTTGTGATATATATTGTGATATTTGGCCAATATACCACAGCTAAGTGCTGTGTCCACACCTCCTCGAGCCCTTGCTGCTTATGTATACACTAGTATTATATTATAACTAAGTATGAATAGCATAGAGATTATACCTTCTCCTCCAACATCCACTTCTCCTGCTGCACCCCAGCCAGCCTCTGGAACAGCTCCCCAACCTCATCATCAGACAGGTCAGCAGGCCGCTGGGACTGGGGGCTGCCACTGGCGGACTGCGGACACACAGGACCAGACAGCACTGTTACACCTTCCCTACATGAACTTAGAGACAGAGTCAGACGGAGCGAGAACCTATTTTGTGCAATCCGTTTATTATACTTCTCTCTTTATCAGTGACAGGGAGCTTGACAAGTCTAATGGAACAAGCTTATCTCTGTATTATACACACAGAACTGGAATACCTATTTGATCTGTTCAGTGGAAACAATTGGAGGATTCTAAATTGTATGGTTTAGAGATTTTTTTCTCTGTCTTTCCCTTTCCTTAACAATCCACATCCCTGGCAGAGAAACATTACAGAACATGTATTTATTCAAAGGATTCTAATTATAGTATCCACATTTTTTATAAAGCTATTCATAGCAGAGGAGCACATAAACATGAAATGCATGTGAGCTCCCTGTTGAGCTGCCTGTCATGACTGTGGTTGCTGAAAGTTCAGCCTCTCATCTCTGCCTCAGTGTGTACTGTTTGTACTCTTTGCAGTTACCAACGCAATGTAAGAGGTACTGTGTTGCTGCCAGACAACATCATTGGTTCTCTTTGTGGTTCCATACATCAAAACATTTCTCATTATTCAATGGGTGGATTATGCAGTTTCATAACTCATTCCCACCTCATTTGTACTCTTTACTGTCAAACATCGATCTCGTCAATACTCTGCGTACCATTGCTTTCACAAACTACATTGTATGTGCCTTGGCCAGTTCTGTGGACTCGTGTGCAGACTTGGTTTCCTGTCTCTAGCTGACTAGTGTAGTGTACTTTGTTGGTGCTTTGATGACTGATGTAGTGTACAGTGCCTTGTTGATGCTCTGTGCTGACTGATGTAGTGTACAGTGCCTTGTTCATGCTCTGTGCTGACTGATGTAGTCTACAGTACCTTGTTGATGCTCTGTGCTGACTGGTGTAGTGTACAGTACCTTGTTCATGCTCTGTGCTGACTGATGTAGTCTACAGTACCTTGTTGATGCTCTGTGCTGACTGACGTAGTCTACAGTACCTTGTTGATGCTCTGTGCTGACTGGTGTAGTCTACAGTACCTTGTTGGTGCTCTGTGCTGACTGATGTAGTGTACAGTACCTTGTTGGTGCTCTGATAAATGATGTAGTCTACAGTACCTTGTTGATGCTCTGTGCTGACTGGTGTAGTCTACAGTACCTTGTTGGTGCTCTGTGCTGACTGATGTAGTCTACAGTACCTTGTTGATGTTCTGTGATGTGGCTCCCTCCTTCATGATCTCCCCGTAGCTGAAGGACGAGACACTGCTGCTATCTCCCCTCTGCTGCTTAGGACTAGGAGAGCTGATCTCTGACAACACCAGCTCTTCCAGGCCTGGAAACACACACAAACACTCTCTCGATGGGGGAGTCTTACTGAGGAATTACAGCTGAAGTAATTATTTCTAAGTGGTGAAAAAAGTAGTCACCAAACACCTTTTCACGTGGTTAATATTCCCTTTCAGGACAAAGCAAGGGCACCCTGCCAACCATTTCAACCCGCTTACGTATGGCTGGTTTTCATAAGCTGCATTACTGTAATCCCAACTGTAACTACAGAACATTGTCTACCAACATCCATTATGTGGCTTGGATAAGGAAACAAACACAGTAATTAAGTTAGGACCCAGGACATTGTGCATAGAGGGAAGCCTCAGTCCGTAGGCACTTATGGATTTCCCATAGAAAACTAATGGCTGCTGTGGGAAGAACTTCTTGGCAGGCGTATATACAGTTGAAGTGGGAAGTTTACATACACTTAGGCTGGAGTCATTAAAACTCGTTTTTCAACCACTCCACACATTTCTTGTTAATAAACTATAGTTTTGGAAAGTTGATTAGGACATGACTTTGTGCATGACAAGTAATTTTTCCAACAATTGTTTACAGACAGATTATTTAACTTATTATTCACTGTATCACAATTCCAGTGGGTCAGAAGTTGACATAGACTAAGTTGACTGTGCCTTTAAACAGCTTGGAAAATTCCAGAAAATTATGTCATGGCTTTAGAAGCTTCTGATAGGCTAACTGACATAATTTGAGTCAATTGGAGGCATACCTGTGGATGTATTTCAAGGCCTACCTTCAAACTTTGCTTGACATCATGGGAAAAATCTAAAGAAATCAGCCAAGACCTCAAAAATAATTGTAGACCTCCACAAGTCTGGTTCATACTTGGGAGCAATTTCCAAACGCCTGAAGGTGCCACGTTCATATGAACAAACAATAGTACACAAGTATAAACACCATGGGACCACGCAGCCGTCATACCGCTCAGGAAGGAGACATGTTCTGTGTCCTGGAGATGAACGTACTTTGGTGCGAGAAGTGCAAATCAATCCCAGAACAACACCAAAGGACCTTGTGAAGATGCTGGAAGAAACAGGTGCAAAAGTATCTATATCCACAGTAAAACAAGTTCTCTATCGACATAACCTGAAAGGCTGCTCAGCAAGGAAGAAGCCACTGCTCCAAAACCGCCATAAAAAGCCAGACTATGGTTTGCAACTGCACATTGGGACAAAGATAGTACTTTTTGGAGAAATGTCCTCTGGTCTGATGAAACAAAAATATAACTGTTTGGCCATAATGACCATCGTTATGTTTGGAGGAAAAAGGGGGAGGCTTGCAAGCCGAAGAACACCATCCCAACCAATGAAGCACGGGGGTGGCATCATCATGTTGTGGGGGTGCTTTACTGAAGGAGGGACTGGTGCACTTCACAAAATATATGGCGGAGGAAGAAAAATTATGTGGATATAATGAAGCAACATCTCATGACGTCAGTTAGGAAGGTAAAGCTTGGTCGCAAAGGGGTCTTCCAAATAGACAATGACCCCAAGCAGACTTCCAAAGTTGTGGCAAAATGGCTTAAGGACAACAAAGTCAAGGTATTGAAGTGGCCATCACAACGCCCTGACCTCAATCCTATAGAACATTTGTGGGTAGAACTGAAAAGGGTGTGTGAGCAAGGAGGCCTACAAACCTGACTCAGTTACACCAGCTTTCAGGAGGAATGGGCCAAAATTCACCCAATTTATTGTGGGAAGCTTGTGGAAGGCTATGTGAAAAGTTTGACCCAAGATAAACAATTTAAAGGCAATGCTACCAAATACTAATTGAATGTATGTAAACTTCTGACCCAGTGGGAATGTGATGAAAGAAATAAAAGCTTAAATAAATCTCTACTACTATTCTGACATTTCACATTCTTAAAATAAAGTGGTGATCCTAAGACCTAAGACAATGAATCTTTAATAGGATTAAATGTCAGGAATTGTGAAAAACTGAGTTTAAATATATTTGTCTAAGGTAGATGTAAACTTCGGACTTCAACTGTATGTAGGTATCTACTAACTTAGGACCCTTCTGGACTGGTGTTGGGTACAGTACCCTTCTGGACAGAGATAACTCCCGCTACTTTAAAATGTCTGATTCTCAACATTCTGTAGAGAAACCATTAAACATTTAAGACCAGCTGGTAAATTATACATGGCCCAAAAGAGGCCCTGGCATCACCAACAACCTACGGAGAGGAAGTAAGAGTACGCATTGCTCTGTGGCACATTTTAAGAGGGGGCGCAACATAAAATATTACGATATCTTAATCTCATTAACCGTGTGTTTGGGGTGAGGTGGGGGGTGAAGGGGCTGTCCCCCACAGGAGTAAATGTTTTTAATATACCACACTTTACTGAGAAAAACACAGGTACTGCAGTGGTTGTTTTTCTGTTTCTTATCTTTGGGTGCCACGTGTTCACTTTCTTTGTAAAAACAACAGGAACGTTCAGACGGTGACATCATGTTAATGGAGAGGTGTGGCATAAACCACTTGCCAGTTGGCAAGTAAATATTTAATCCTCACTAGCTCTACATATCAATATCACGTTCAGCAATCAGCTGCTCACCCACATATTTAGAAACACAAGTGTCTCTAGAAGCTAAGGGACAATAACACCGTTGGTTCCAAGCAATTACCATTTCTAAACATATTTTACTTCTTCAATGTCTCGAACAATTCACACTCTCAGTTATAGATGCTGTATGATATTGGTGAACAATGCACCTCTTCGCCTCATTTTTCCCTGCCTGTAGCAAACCATACTGCGGACATCGAGGTTGTCATCTCTGCAGACTCACTTCCCGGCGCTAAATGTTTCATGTCTGTGATGATGTAACATACGCTGCATCATAGTTCAGGGCATGAAAGGATGTCCTTCAAACCCAGTCAACCCCCCCCCAACACCAACGCATATTTCACATAGAACATGTAGCTGAAGAGCCTTCAGAAACTATTCCCACCCCTTGACTTAATATACATTCTTGTGTTACAGCCAGAATTCAAAATGGATTAGCTGTATATTTTATGTAATCCATTTACGCACAACATCCCATAATGACAACGTGAAAATGTGTTTTTAGAAATGTTTCAAATTTCACATTTATTGAAAACAGAAATTGTATTTACATAACTATTCACAAGCCTGAGTCAGTACATTGTAGCAGCAACATTTCTGGGAAACTCTATAACCAATAAGACTCTAAAGCCCATCTAAGCCAGGGGCACTGAATAACAGATTCACTATATAAAACCAGAAGTTTATTCTGAAGTGTCTGTCCTAAATCTGAGAGATAAATATATGTAAACATTTGTTATATACAGTACCAGTCAAAAGTTTGGTCACACCTACTCATCACAGGTTTTTATTTGTACTATTTTCAACATTGTAGAATAATAGCGAAGACATAACTATGAAATAACAGATATGGAATCATGTAGTAACCAAAAAAGTGTTAAAATATTAAATGTATTTTAATTTGTTAGATTCTTCAAAGTAGCCACCCTTTGCCTTGATGACAGCTTTGCACACTCTTGGCACTCTCTCAACCAGCTTCATGAGGTAGTCACCTGGAATGCATTTCAATTAACAGGCCTGCCTTTTCTTTCCTTCTTAATGCATTTGAGCCAATCAGTTGTGTTGTGACAAGGTAGGGTTGGGTATACAGAAAATAGCCTTATTTGGTAAAATACCAAGTCCATATTATGGCAAGGACAGCTCAAATAAGCAAAGAGAAATTACAGTCCATCATTACTTTAAGACGTGAAGGTCAGTCAATTCGGAAAATGTCAAGAAATGTTCCAGTTTCTTCAAGTGAAGTTGCAAAAACCATCAAGCGCTATGATGAAACTGGCTCTCATGAGGACCGCCACAGGAAAGGAAGACCCAGAGTTACCTCTGCTGCAGAGGATAGGTTCATTAGAGTTACCAGCCTCAGAAATGCTTCACAGAGTTCAAGTAACAGACACCTCAACATCAACTGTTCAGAAGACACAGTGTGAATCAGTGGAAATCTGTTCTTTGGTCTGAAGAGTCCAAGTTTGAGATTTTTGGTTCCAACCGTTGTGTCTTTGTGAGACGCAGAGTAGGTGAACGGATGATCTCCGCATGTGTGGTTCCCACCGTGAAGCATGGAGGAGGAGGTGTGATGGTGCTTTGCTGGTGACACTGTAATTTATTTAGAATTCAAGGCAGACTTAACCAGCATGGCTACCACAGCATTCTGCATTGACACGCCATCCCATCTCGTTATCGCTTAGTGGGACTATCATATGTTTTTCAACAGGACAATGACCCAACACACCTCCAGGCTGCGTAAGTGCTATTTGACCAAGAAGGAGAGTGATGGAGTGCTGCATCAGATGACCTGTCCTCCACAATCACCAGACTTCAACACAATTGAGATGATTTGGGATGAGTTGGACCGCAGCCAACAAGTGCTCAGCATATGTGGAAACTCCTTCAAAGCTGTTGGAAAAGTATTTCAGGTGAAGCTGGTTGAGAGAATGCGAAGAGAGTGCAGTCCTCAAGGCAAAGGGTGGCTACTTTGAAGAACCTCAAATATAAAATATATTTCGATTTTGTTTTGATGTCTTCACTATTATTCTACAATGTAGAACATAGTACAAATAAAGGAAAACCCTTGAATGAGTAGGTGTGTCCAAAGTTGACTGGTAGTGTGTGTGTGTGTGTGTGTGTGTGTGTGTGTGTGTGTGTGTGTGTGTGTTATACATACATACATACATACTAATCAAAAAAATAAAGGGAACACTTAAACAACACAATGTAACTCCAAGTCAATCACACTTCTGTGAAATCAAACTGTCCACTTAGGAAGCAACACTGATTGACAATACATTTCACATGCTCTTGTGCAAATGGAATAGACAACAGGTGGAAATTATAGGCAATTAGCAAGATACCCCCAATAAAGGAGTGGTTCTGCAGGTGGTGACCACAGACCACTTCTCAGTTCCTATGCTTCCTGGCTGATGTTTTGGTCACTTTTGAATGCTGGCGGTGCTTTCACTCTAGTGGTAGCATGAGACGGAGTCTACAAACTACACAAGTGGCTCAGGTAGTGCAGCTCATCCAGGATGGCACATCAATACGAGCTGTGGCAAGAAGGTTTGCTGTGTCTGTCAGCGTAGTGTCCAGAGCATGGAGGCGCTACAAGGAGACAGGCCAGTACATCAGGAGACCTGGAGGAGACCGTAGGAGGGCAACAACCCAGCAGCAGGACCGCTACCTCCGCCTTTGTGCAAGGGGGAGCAGGAGGAGCACTGCCAGAGCCCTGCAAAATGACCTCCAGCAGGCCACAAATGTGCATGTGTCTGCTCAAATGGTCAGAAACAGACTCCATGAGGGTGGTATGAGGGCCCGACGTCCACAGGTGGGGGTTGTGCTTACAGCCCAACACCGTGCAGGACGTTTGGCATTTGCCAGAGAACACCAAGATTGGCAAATTCGCCACTGGCGCCCTGTGCTCTTCACAGGTGAAAGCAGGTTCACACTGAGCACATGTGACAGACGTGACAGAGTCTGGAGACGCCGTGGAGAACGTTCTGCTGCCTGCAACATTCTTCAGCATGACCGGTTTGGCGGTGGGTCAGTCATGGTGCGGGGTGGCATTACTTTGGGGGGCCGCACGGCCCTCCATGTGCTCGCCAGAGGTAACCTGACTGCCATTAGGTACCGAGATGAGATCCTCAGACCCCTTGTGAGACCATATGCTGGTGCGGTTGGCCCAGGGTTCCTCCTAATGCAAGACAATGCTAGACCTCATGTGGCTGGAGTGTGTCAGCAGTTCCTGCAAGAGGAAGGCATTGATGCTATGGACTGGCCCGCCCGTTCCCCAGACCTGAATCCAATTGAGCACATCTGGGACATCATGTCTCGCTCCATCCAGCAACGCCACGTTGCACCACAGACTGTCCAGGAGTTGGCGGATGCTTTAGTCCAGGTCTGGGAGGAGATCCCTCAGGAGACCATCCGCCACCTCATCAGGAGCATGCCCAGGCGTTGTAGGGAGGTCATACAGGCACGTGGAGGCCACACACACTACTGAGCCTCATTTTGACTTGTTTTAAGGACATTACATCAAAGTTGGATCAGCCTGTAGTGTGGTTTTCCACTTTAATTTTGAGTGTGACTCCAAATCCAGACCTCCATGGGTTGATACATTTGATTTCCATTGATAATATGTGTGATTTTGTTGTCAGCACATTCAACTATGTAAAGAAAAAAGTATTTAATAAGAATATTTTATTCATTCAGATCTAGGATGTGTTATTTTAGTGTTCCCTTTATTTTTTGAGCAGTATATATATATATATATATCTCTTTCAGTATATATATATATATATATATATATATATATATATATATATATATATATATATATATATATATATATCTTTCAGTTGAAGTCAGAAGTTAACATACACCTTAGCCAAATACATTTAAACTCAGTTTATACAATTCCTGACATTTAATCCTAGTAAAAATTCCCTGTCCTAAGTCAGTTAGGATCACCACTTTATTTTAAGAATGTGAAATGTCAGATAATAGTAGAGATGATGATTTATTTCACATTCTCAGTCGGTCAGAAGTTTACATACACTCAATTAGTATTTGGTAGCATTGCCTTTAAATAGTTTACTTTGGGACAAACGTTTCAGGTAGCCTTCCACAAGATTCCTACAATAGGTTTGGTGAATTTTGGCCCATTCCTCCTGACAGAGCTCGTGTAACTGAGTCAGGTATGTAGGCCTCCTTGTGCGCACAAGTTATGCCCACAAATTTTCTATAGGTTTGAGCTCAGGGCTTTGTGATGGCCACTCCAATACCTTGACTTTGTTGTCCTTAAGCCATTTTGCCATAACTTTGGAAGTATGCTTGGGGTCATTGTCCATTTGGAAGACCCATTTGCGACCAAGCTTTAACTTCCTGACTGATGTCTTGAGATGTTGCGTCTATATGTATCCACATAAGTTTCCTTCCGCATGATACCATCTATTTTGTGAAGTGCACCAGTCCCTCCACAACATGACGCTGCCACCCCCGTGCTTCACGGTTGGGATGGTGTTCTTCGGCTTGCAAGCATCCCCCTTTTTCCTCCAAAATATAACGATCATCATTATGGCTTTTTTATGGCAGTTTTGGAGCCATGGCTTCTTCCTTGCTGATTGTCCTTTCAGGTTATGTCGATAGAGGACTAGTTTTACTGTGGATATAGATACTTTGGTACTGGTTTACTCCAGCATCTTCACAAAGTCCTTTGCTGTTGTTCTGGGTTTGATTTGCACTTTTCGCACCAAAGTACGTTCATCTCTAGGAGAGAGAACGCGTCTCTGTCCTGAGCGATATGATGGCTGCATGGTCCAATGGTGTTAATACTTGCATACTATTGTTTGTACAGATGGACGTGGTATCTTCAGGCGTTTGGAAATTGCACCCAAGGATGAACCAGACTTGTGGAGGTCTACAATTTCTTTCTGAGGTCTTGGCTGATTTCTTTTCATTTTCCCATGATGTCAAGCAAAGAGGCACTGAGTTTGAAGGTAGGCCTTGAACTACATCCACAGGTACACCTCCAATTGACTCAAATGATGCAAATTAGCCTATCAGAAGCTTCTAAAGCCATGACATCATTTTCTGGAATTCTCCAAGCTGTTTAAAGGCACAGTCAACTTAGTGTATGTTAACTTATGACCCACTGGAATTGTGATACAGTGCATTATAAATGTAATAATCTGACTGTAGACTATTGTTGGAAAGATTACTTGTGTCATGTACAACGTAGATGTCCTAACTGACCTAACAAGAAATTTGTGGAGTGGTTGAAAAACTAGTTAATGACTCCAACCTAAGTGTAATGTAAACTTCCGACTTCAACTGTGTGTGTGTGTGTGTGTGTATATATATATATATATATCACACACTCACACACAATGCCTGAGTTTTCTATTATCTCCTAGATATAGGACTTGTGATTTACTTTTTCACTTTATTTTTGTTGCCATTTATGAATGGGTTTCTATGAGGTATAGAAGTAAAGGCCAAATGTAATATTTTATCAAATCATTTTTTAAATATTTTTTATAGCTAAAGGGCTCCTAAAATTCTAAACCCAATAGCTAAATGATCCATGGTACGACCATCTTCCATCCATATATCAGCTTAGAACCCCCACTACAGCGTAGACTTTTAAGAACGATTACAAGCATACCCATAACATGACGCAGCCACCACTATGCTTTAAAATATGGAGAGTGGCACTCAGTGATGTGTTGAAATGCATTTGCCACAAACATAACACTTTGTATTCAGGACAAATTGTTCATTGTTTTGCCACATGTTTTGGAGTATTACTTTAGTGCAGGATGTACAGGCTTCCTTCTTTTCACTCTGTCATTTAGTTTAGCATTGTGGAGTAGCTACAATGTTGTTGATCCATCCTCAGTTTTCTCCTATCACAGCCATTAAACTCTAACTGTTTTAAAGTCACCATCGGCCTCATTGTGAAATCCCTAAGCAGTTTCCTTCCTCTCCGGCAACTGAAGGACGCCTGTATCTTTTTAGTGACTGGGTGTAGTGACTTTGGATGATACACCATCCAAAGTGTAATTAATAACTTCACCATGCTCAAAGGGATATTCAATGTCTGTTTTTTTTGTTTTTACCCATCTAGCAATTGGTGCCCTTTTTGCAAGGCATTGGAAAACCACTCTGGTCTTTGTGGTTGAATTTGTGTTTGAAATTCACTGCTCGACTGAGGGACCAGAGGAGGGAGTCATTCACAAATCATGTTAACTTCTAACTAGGTTTTTTGGATAAAAAACGTTCCCGTTTTAAACAAGATATTTTGTCACGAAAAGATGCTCGACTATGCATATAATTGACAGCTTTGGATAGAAAACACTCTGGCGTTTCCAAAACTGCAAAGATATTGTCTGCGAGTGCAACAGAACTGATATTACAGGCGAAACCAAGATAAAAATCCAATCAGGAAGTGCCGCATTTTTTGAAACCGCCTCATGACTCCTTATATGGCTGTGAATGAGCTACGAATGAGCTTCCGTTTGCTACGTATTCCCCAGGGTGTCTACAGCATTGTCACGTCTTTTTACGCATTTATGTTGAAGAATAGCCGTAAGGGACCACAGTTAGCAAGTGGTCACATGATGGCTCCCGCAGAAAATCTTGCGTAAAGTATACAAGTAGTCATTTTTCCAATCGCTTCTTATGAGAAACCAATTGTCCCGACGGTGAAAAACACCTTGAGGATTGATTCTAAACAACGTTTGCCATGTTTCTGTCGATATTATGGAGCTAATTTGGAAAAAAAGTTTGGCGTTGTAGTGACCGCATTTTCCGGTCGATTTCTCAGCCAAACGTGACGAACAAACGGGAGCTATTTCGCCTCAAAAATAATATTTTTTGAAAAAAGGAACATTTGCTATCTAACTGGGAGTCTCCTGAGTGAAAACATCCGAAGTTCTTCAAAGGCAAATTATTTAATTTGATTGCTTTTCTTATTTTTGTGAAAATGTTGCCTGCTGCCAGCAGAGCCTAGCATAGCACTATGCCACGATAAACTTACACAAATGCTTGTCTAGCGTTGGCTGTAAAGCATATTTTGAAAATCTGAGATGACAGTGTGATTAACAAAAGGCTAAGCTGTGTCTCAATATATTTCATTTGTGATTTTCATGAATAGGAACATTTTCTAGGAAGATTTATGTCTGAGGCGTTATGCTAATTAGTTTGAGGCGATGATTACACTCCCGGATCCGGGTTTGATAGTCGCAAGAAGTTTAAACACTATGCAACTTAAGTGACTTGTTAAGCACATTGTTACCCCTAAAATGATTTAGTCTGGCCATAACAAAGGGGTTGAATACTTATTGACGCAATAAATTTTAGCTTTTCATTTTTTTTATTTCAATTTGTAAAAATGTCAAAGAACATAATTCCATTTTGACATCATGGGGTATTGTGTGTAGGTCAGTGACCCCAAAAATAATGGTGTGTTGTATTCAGGCTGTAACACAACAACATGTGGAGAAAGTCGAGGGGTTTGAATACTTTCTGATGGCATTTATAAAGTGGTGTATATAAACTTTTGCCTGATGACATAACATGTGTGTAGGTCAAGCAAGTTCTCTTCTCACCTGTCCTGGTTTTAGTGTTGGTGAGGATCTCCTGTAGCCGCTCCTGGAGTTTATCAGCTCTCTTCCTCTCCAGCTGCAGCTGCCTCTTCAAGTCTTTCAGCTACAAACAACATTACAAAGCCCATGAGAGGAGAGTACACTACTTCATTTGAAAAACACTGCAGCATGTTTTCATTTTCTCTATGCATAGACAACAGCATACGACTCAGGCAGAGGCAAAAGTCATCTTAGACAAGCATCTAATTAAGACCAAGAAAACAATCAAATAAGATGAGCCATCCTACCCTGAAAACTATTTAGATTGTGGATGGAAAAAGGAGCTACAGAAAGGCCTTACGACCCCTACACCTTACGACCCCTACGCCTAAGGCAAGCTTGCAATTATCTGCAGAACAAATACTTATCAAGGCAGGCAGGCATCTGATAAGTGGTTACAAAGGGATCCTGAGTGGTGCAGAGGTCTAAGGCACTGCTTCGCAGCCCAGGTTTGGTCCCGGGCTGTATCACAACCGGCCGTGATCGGGAGTTCCATAGGGCGGCACACAATTTGCCCAGCGTCGTCCGGGTTAGGGGAGGGTTTGGCTGGGGTAGGCCGTCATTGTAAATAGGAATTTGCTCTTAACTGACTTGCCTAGTAAGTTTAAATATATATATTTTTAAACGTACATATTGAAAAGGCTGCCCCAATTCTATTTTTCAAGAGAAGAGTGGGTGCGGCTATATGAGTTGTCTGCCTACCTGCCACCTGCAAGTTATAATTTACATTTCCACTCTGTACTAAATGGAAGGGGACTGACTCATCAGTTTCCCTGCTCAGAAGTTAGTGGTGAGAGAGAGTGAGAGAGAGAGGCAGTGAGGAGAGAGAGAGAGAGCGCGGAGAGATAGAGAGAGAGAGAGAGGCAGAAAGGAGAGAGAGAGAGAGCGCGGAGAGAGAGAGAGCGCAGAGAGAGAGAGCGCAGAGAGAGAGAGCGCAGAGAGAGAGCAAGAGAGCGCAGAGAGAGAGAGCGCAGAGAGCGCAGAGAGCGAGAGAGCACAGAGAGAGCACAGAGAGAGAGAGAGCGCAGAGAGAGAGAGAGAGAGCGCAGAGAGAGAGAGAGAGAGCGCAGAGAGAGAGCGCAGAGAGAGAGCGCGGAGAGAGAGCGCGGAGAGAGAGAGAGCGCAGAGAGAGAGAGAGCGCAGAGAGAGAGAGAGAGCGCAGAGAGAGAGAGCGCAGAGAGAGAGAGAGAGCGCAGAGAGAGAGAGAGAGCGCAGAGAGAGAGAGAGCGCAGAGAGAGAGAGAGAGAGCGCAGAGAGAGAGAGCGCAGAGAGAGAGAGAGAGCGCAGAGAGAGAGAGAGCGCAGAGAGAGAGAGAGCGCAGAGAGAGAGAGAGAGCGCAGAGAGAGAGAGAGAGCAAATGTCAAATTGGCTTTTTACCAAATTACCGTACAACAGACCATGTATTCACCCTGCACACCCTAATTGACAACCAAACAAACCAAAACAAAGGCAAAGTCTTCTCATGCTTTGTTGATTTCAAAAAAGCCTTCGACTCAATCTGGCATGAGGGTCTGCTATACAAACTGATGGAAAGTGGTGTTGGGGGTAAAACATACGAGATTATAAAATCCATGTACACAAACAACAAGTGTGCGGTTAAAATTGGCAAAAAACACTCACATTTCTTCACACAGGGTCTTGGGGTTAGACAGGGATGCAGCTTAAGCCCCACCCTCTTCAACATATATATCAACGAATTGGCGCGGGCACTAGAAAAGTCTGCAGCACCCGGCCTCCCCCTGCTAGAATCCGAAGTCAAATGTCTGCTGTTTGCTGATGATCTGGTGCTTCTGTCACCAACCAAGGAGGGCCTACAGCAGCACCTAGATCTTATGCACAGATTCTGTCAGACCTGGGCCCTGACAGTAAATCTCAGTAAGACCAAAATAATGGTGTTCCAAAAAAGGTCCAGTCACCAGGACCACAAATACAAATTCCATCTAGACACTGTTGCCCTAGAGCACACAAAAAACTATAGATACCTTGGCCTAAACATCAGCGCCACAGGTAACTTCCACAAAGCTGTGAACGATCTGAGAAACAAGGCAAAAAGGGCATTCTATGCCATCAAAAGAAATTTCAACATACCAAATAGGATTTGGCTAAAAATACTTGAATCAGTCATAAAGCCCATTGCCCGTTATGGTTGTGAGGTCTGGGGTCCGCTCACCAACCAAGACTTCACAAAATGGGACAAACACCAAATTGAGACTCTGCACGCAGAATTCTGCAAAAATATCCTCCGTGTACAACGTAGAACACCAAATAATGCATGTAGAGCAGAATTAGGCCGATACCAACTAATTATCAAAATCCAGAAAAGAGCCGTTAAATTCTATAACCACCGAAAAGGAAGCGATTCACAAACCTTCCATAACAAAGCCATCACCTACAGAGAGATGAACCTGGAGAAGAGTCCCCTAAGCAAGCTGGTCCTGGGGCTCTGTTCACAAACACAAACACACCCTACAGAGCCCCAGGACAACAGCACAATTAGACCCAACCAAATCATGAGAAAACAAAAAGATAATTACTTGACACAATGGAAAGAATTAACAAAAAAACAGAGCAAACTAGAATGCTATTTGGCCCTAAACAGAGAGTACACAGCGGCAGAATACCTGACCACTGTGACTGACCCAAAATTAAGGAAAGCTTTGACTATGTACAGACTCAGTGAGCATAGCCTTGCTATTGAGAAAGGCCGCCGTAGGCAGACATGGCTCTCAAGAGAAGACAGGCTATGTGCTCACTGCCCACAAAATGAGGTGGAAACTGAGCTGCACTTCCTAACCTCCTGCCCAATGTATGACCATATTAGAGAGACATATTTCCCTCAGATTACACAGATCCACAAAGAATTCGAAAACAAATCCAAATTTTGAAAAACTCCCATATCTACTAGGTGAAATTCCACAGTGTGCCATCACAGCAGCAAGATTTGTGACCTGTTGCCACGAGAAAAGGGCAACCAGTGACGAACACACACCATTGTAAATACAACCCATATTTATGCTTATTTATTTTATCTTGTGTCCTTTAACCATTTGTACATTGTTAAAACACTATATATATATATATATATATATATATATATATATATATATATATATATATATATATATATAATATGACATTTGTAATGTCTTTACTGTTTTGAAACCTCTATGTGTAATGTTTACTGTTAATTTTTGTTGTTTTTCACTTTATATATTCACTTTGTATGTTGTCTACCTCACTTGCTTTGGCAATGTTAACACATGTTTCCCATGCCAATAAAGCCCTTGAATTGAATTGAATTGAGAGAGAGCGCAGAGAGCGAGAGCGCAGAGAGAGAGAGAGAGCGCAGAGAGAGAGCAGAGAGAGAGAGAGAGAGCGCAGAGAGAGAGAGAGAGATCACAGAGAGAGAGAGAGAGAGATCGCAGAGAGAGAGAGAGAGAGAGAGAGATCGCAGAGAGAGAGAGAGAGATCGCAGAGAGAGAGAGAGAGAGAGAGCGCAGAGAGAGATCGCAGAGAGAGAGAGAGAGAGCGCAGAGAGAGATCGCAGAGAGAGCGAGAGAGATCGCAGAGAGAGCGAGAGAGATCGCAGAGAGAGCGAGAGAGATCGCAGAGAGAGCGAGAGAGATCGCAGAGAGAGCGAGAGAGATCGCAGAGAGAGCGAGAGAGATCGCAGAGAGAGAGAGCGAGAGAGATCGCAGAGAGAGATCGCAGAGAGAGCGAGAGAGATCGCAGAGAGAGCGAGAGAGATCGCAGAGAGAGCGAGAGAGATCGCAGAGAGAGCGAGAGAGATCGCAGAGAGAGCGAGAGAGATCGCAGAGAGAGCGAGAGAGAGCGCAGAGAGAGCGAGAGAGAGCGCAGAGAGAGCGAGAGAGAGCGCAGAGAGAGCGCAGAGAGAGCGCAGAGAGAGCGCAGAGAGAGCGAGAGAGATCGCAGAGAGAGCGAGAGAGATCGCAGAGAGAGCGAGAGATCGCAGAGAGAGCGAGAGATAGCGAGAGAGCGCGGAGATAGCGAGAGAGCGCGGAGATAGCGAGAGAGCGCAGAGATAGCGAGAGATCGCGAGGAGAGCGAGAGATCGTGAGGAGAGCGCGAGGAGAGCGCGAGAGCGAGAAAGCGCGAGGAGAGCGAGAAAGCGCGAGGAGAGAGAGAAAGCGCGAGGAGAGAGAGAAAAAGGCAGCGAGGAGAGAGAGAGAGAGGAGAGAGAGAGAGAGAGAGGAGAGAGAGAGAGTGCGGAGAGAGAGAGTGTGGAGAGAGAGAGTGTGGAGAGAGAGATCGCAGAGAGAGAAAGCGAGATCGCAGAGAGCGAGAGAGAGATCGCAGAGAGCGAGAGAGAGATCGCAGTTAGCGAGAGAGAGATCGCAGAGAGCGAGATCGCAGAGAGCGAGAGAGAGATCGCAGAGAGCGAGAGAGAGATCGCAGAGAGCGAGAGAGAGATCGCAGAGAGCGAGAGAGAGATCGCAGAGAGAGCGAGAGAGATCGCAGAGAGAGCGAGAGAGATCGCAGAGAGAGCGAGAGAGATCGCAGAGAGAGCGAGAGAGATCGCAGAGAGAGCGAGAGAGATCGCAGAGAGAGCGAGAGAGATCGCAGAGAGAGCGAGATCGCAGAGAGAGCGCGAGGAGAGCGAGAGAGCGCGAGGAGAGCGAGAGAAAGGCAGCGAGGAGAGCGAGAGAAAGGCAGCGAGGAGAGAGAGAGGCAGCGAGGAGAGAGAGAGGCAGCGAGGAGAGAGAGAGGCAGCGAGGAGAGAGAGAGGCAGCGAGGAGAGAGAGAGAGAGAGACAGCGAGGAGAGAGAGAGAGAGAGGCAGCGAGGAGAGAGAGAGGCAGCGGGGAGAGAGAGAGGCAGCGGGGAGAGAGAGAGGCAGCGGGGAGAGAGAGAGGCAGCGGGGAGAGAGAGAGGCAGCGGGGAGAGAGAGAGGCAGCGGGGAGAGAGAGAGGCAGCGAGGAGAGAGAGAGAGAGGCAGCGAGGAGAGAGAGAGGCAGCGAGGAGGAGAGAGAGAGAGGCAGCGAGGAGGAGAGAGAGAGACAGCGAGGAGGAGAGAGAGAGAGACAGCGAGGAGAGAGAGAGATCGGCAGCGAGGAGAGAGAGAGATCGGCAGCGAGGAGAGAGAGAGATCGCAGAGAGAGATCGCAGAGAGAGCGAGAGAGATCGCAGAGAGAGCGAGAGAGATCGCAGAGAGAGCGAGAGAGATCGCAGAGAGAGCGAGAGAGATCGCAGAGAGAGCGAGAGAGATCGCAGAGAGAGCGAGAGAGATCGCAGAGAGAGCGAGAGATCGCAGAGAGAGCGAGAGAGATCGCAGAGAGAGCGAGAGATCGCAGAGAGAGCGAGAGAGATCGCAGAGAGAGCGAGAGAGATCACAGAGAGAGCGAGAGAGATCGCAGAGAGAGCGAGAGAGATCGCAGAGAGAGCGAGCGAGATCGCAGAGAGAGCGAGCGAGATCGCAGAGAGAGCGAGATCGCAGAGAGAGCGAGATCGCAGAGAGAGCGAGATCGCAGAGAGAGCGAGATCGCAGAGAGAGCGCGAGGAGAGCGAGAGAGCGCGAGGAGAGCGAGGAGAGCGAGAGAGTGCGAGGAGAGCGAGAGAAAGGCAGCGAGGAGAGAGAGCGCGAGGAGAGAGAAAGGTAGCGAGGAGAGAGAGACAGCGAGGAGAGAGAGAGAGGCAGCGAGGAGAGAGAGAGAGAGAGACAGCGAGGAGAGAGAGAGAGAGAGACAGCGAGGAGAGAGAGAGAGAGGCAGCGAGGAGAGAGAGAGAGAGAGGCAGCGAGGAGAGAGAGAGAGAGGCAGCGAGGAGAGAGAGAGAGAGGCAGCGAGGAGAGAGAGAGGCAGCGAGGAGGAGAGAGAGAGAGGCAGCGAGGAGGAGAGAGAGAGATCGGCAGCGAGAGCTCGCAGAGAGAGCGAGAGAGATCGCAGAGAGAGCGAGAGAGATCGCAGAGAGAGCGAGAGAGATCGCAGAGAGAGCGAGAGAGAGATCGCAGAGAGCGAGAGAGATCGCAGAGAGAGCGAGAGAGATCGCAGAGAGCGAGAGAGATCGCAGAGAGCGCAGAGATAGCGAGAGAGCGTGAGGAGAGCGAGAGCGCGAGCGCAAGGAGAGAGAGAGAAAGGCAGCGAGGAGAGAGGCAGCGAGGAGAGAGAGAGAGAAAGGCAGCGAGGCGAGAGATCGCGAGGAGAGCGAGGAGAGCGAGAGATCGCGAGGAGAGCGAGAGATCGCGAGGAGAGCGCTCTGCGAGAGATCGCGAGGAGAGCGAGAGATCGCGAGGAGAGCGCGAGATCGCGAGGAGAGCGCGAGATCGCGAGGAGAGCGCGAGGAGAGCGAGAAAGGCAGCGAGGAGAGAGAGAGAGAGGAGAGAGAGAGTGCGGAGAGAGAGAGATCGCAGAGAGAGAGATCGCAGAGAGAGAGATCGCAGAGAGAGAGAGAGAGAGAGATAGAGAGAGAGAGATCGCAGAGAGAGAGAGAGAGAGAGAGAGATCGCAGAGAGAGAGAGAGAGATCGCAGAGAGAGAGAGGGATCGCAGAGAGAGAGAGAGAGAGAGAGAGAGAGATCGCGAGGAGAGCGAGAGATCGCGAGGAGAGCGAGAGATCGCGAGGAGAGCGAGAGATCGCGAGGAGAGCGAGAGATCGCGAGGAGAGCGAGAGATCGCGAGGAGAGCGAGAGATCGCGAGGAGAGCGAGAGATCGCGAGGAGAGAGCGAGATCGCGAGGAGAGAGCGAGATCGCGAGGAGAGCGAGGCCAATTACAGAGGCATTTGTGTGAACAGTAACCTGGGGAAGGTTTTCTGTAGTATTATAAATGTAAGAGTTCTAAACTTCCTTAATAAACACAATGTCTTGAGTAAAAGCCCAATTGGATATATACCAAAACATCACACAACTGATCATATTTACACCCTACACACCCTGATAGATAAACATGTCCACCAAAATAATACCAAAATATAGGCTTGCTTTATCGACTACCAAAAAGCATTTGATTCTAGTTGGCATACAGGACTGTTCTACAAAGTTATTGAAAGTGGTGTAGGGGGTAAAACATATGACATAATTAAATCAATGTATACTGGCAATACGTGCAGCATTGAAATTGGCAAAAAAAGAACATAATTCTTTAACCAGGGGCGGGGCCTTCATCAGGATTGCAATCTGAGCCCTGCACTCTTCAATATTTACATAAATGAATTGGCCACTATTCTAGAAAAATCCTCAGCCCCTGGTGTTAGTTTCCACAATTCAGAAGTTAAATGCCTACTCTTCACAGATGACCTATGCCTGCTGTCACCCACAGCACATGGCCTACAGCAGAGCCTGGACCTGCTAGAGCAGTACTGCCAGACCTGGGCCCTGGCAGTAAACCCCAAAAAGACACAATGATTTTCCAGAGAAGATCCGGATCTCAGGTAATTAGACCAAAGTTCTCAATTGGTACAAAATATATAGATTACTGTACACACTACAATTACTTAGGTTTAAAAATAAGCTCAACTGGACACCTTAATGAGGCAGTAAATGAACTGAGAGAGAAAGCATGCAGGGCATTCTACACCATTAAAAAGCTAATTCAAATTGAAATACCGATTAAAATTTGGCTAAAACTAATTGAATATGTCATTGAACCAATTGAACTTTATGGCAGCGAGATGTGGGGTCCACTTGCAAAACAAGATTTCACCAAATGGGACAAACACCCCATTGAAACCCTGCATACAGAGTTCTGTAAGATTCTCCTACATGTCCAGAGGAAAACTACAAACAATGCATGCAGGGCAGAATTAGGCCAATATCCACTAATAATAAAAACTCAAAAAAGAGCAATTCAGTTTTAGAAACATCTAAAATACAGTGATCCCCTCTCACATCATTACCAAGCCATGCAATGCCAAGAGCTGAGCAAAGAAAAGAGTCTCCTCATCCAGCTAGTCCTGGGGCTGAGTTCACAAACCTGATCCACTAACACACTGAAGCCTCAGTCCCCTCATCCAGCTGGTCCTGGAACTGAGTTCACAAACCTGATCCACTAACACACTGAAGCCTCAGTCCCCTCATCCAGCTGGTCCTGGAACTGAGTTCACAAACCTGTTCTACTAACACACTGAAGCCTCAGGACCAGAACATCCAATCAATCAGTATAAACCAAATTACAACACAGTCAAAACAAAACTATATTGCTTATTGGGAAACACAAGCACAAACACAAAGCAAAATGCAGTGCTATCTACCCTAAATCGACAGTACACTGTGGCTAAATATTTGACCATGGTTACTGATCAAAACCTTAGGAAAAACCTTGACAAAGTACAGGCTCAGTGAGCACAGCCTTGCCATTGAGAAGGGTAAACACAGGAAAACCTGGCTCCCTGTAGAAGAAAGGCTGTGCAACCACTGCACAACAGCAGAACCTGAGACGGAGATGCATTTCCTGACAAAATGCCCCAAATATAAAACAATTAGTGTAATTTCCCCAAATTTGAAACCCTTATTCAAGGTTTCAAAGACCTCTCTGATGAGGATAGGCTACCCGTCCTGTTGGGGGATGACGCGGAGAGCTGTGGGTTGGCAGCGCACTACTTTGCTGCCTGCCATAAGATGAGGGACAGTGTCTGACAGACCAATCAACCTGCACATGTACTCTACTATATGCTTATTGTTATTGTTGAATGTATGGTTATTTTGACCCTTGGTTATTGTTGTGACTGTTGTCCCGTTGACAATTTTGATTCTCATTTTTATATTGTAAATATCCTAAATAAGCTTTGGCAATATGTACATTGTTACGTCATGCCAATTAAGTGAATTGAATTGAATTGAATTGAGAGGCAGCGTGGAGAGAGCGATAGCGAGAGGAGACAGCGTTCAGAGAGAGAGGAGACAGCGTTCAGAGAGAGAGGAGACAGCGTTCAGAGAGAGAGGAGACAGCGTTCAGAGAGAGAGGAGACAGCGTTCAGAGAGAGAGGAGACAGCGTTCAGAGAGAGAGGAGACAGCGTTCAGAGAGTGAGGACAGAGAGTGTTCCACTTACTGCTGAACTACCTTTCTTCTCCAGGATCCTCTGGCCATCCACCGTGTCTTTAATCTCCTGTACACCACAAAGACAGGGAGAGTACTTAATGGAGGCTCTAACGAGAACCATTACATGACCCCACAGCCTTATTATACAGCTTCTAAACTCAGCAAAAAAAGAAAAGTCCTCTCACTGTCAACTGTGTTTATTTTCAAGAAACTTAACATGTGTAAATATTTGTATGAACATAACAAGATTCAACAACAGACTGCATTAAGTACTGCAGTGCATCTCCTCCTCATGGACTGCACCATATTTGCCCGTTCTTGCTGTGAGATGTTACCCCACTCTTCCACCAAGGCACCTGCAAGTTCCCAGACATTTCTGGGGGGGAATGGCCCTAGCCCTCACCCTCCGATCCAACAGGTCCCAGATGTGCTCAATGGGATTGAGATCCGGGCTCCTCGCTGGCCATGGCAGAACACTGACATTTCTGTCATGCAGGAAATCACGCACAGAACGAGCAGTATGGCTGGTGGCATTGTCATGCTGGAGGGTCATGTCTGGATGAGCCTTCAGGAAGGGAGGAGGATGTCTTCCCTGTAACGCACAGCGTTGCGATTGTTGTCAATCTTAGGCCAATGATGCTGTGATGCATCGCCCCAAACCATGACGGACCCTCCACCTCCAAATTGATCCTGCTCCAGAGTACAGGCCTCGGTGTAATGCTCATTCCTTTGACGATAAACGCAAATCCGACCATCACCCCTGGTGAGACAGAACCGTGACTCGTCAGTGAAGAGCACTTTTTGACAGTCCTGTCTGGTCCAGCGACGGTGGGTTTGTGCACGTAGGTGACGTTGTTGCCGGTGATGTCTGGTGAGTACCTGCCTTACAACAGGCCTACAAGCCCTCAGTCCAGCCTCTCTCAGCCTATTGCGGACAGTCTGAGCACTGATGCAGGGATTGTGCGTTCCTGGTGTAACTCGGGCAGTTGCTGCCATCTTGTACCTGTCCCGCAGGTGTGATGTTCGGATGTACCGATCCTGTGCAGGTGTTGTTACACATGGTCTGCCACTGCGAGGACGATCAGCAGTCCATCATGTCTTCCTGTAGCTCTGTCTTAAGGGTCTCACAGTACGGACATTGCAATTTATTGCCCTGGCCACATCTGCAGTCCTCATGCCTCTTTGCAGCATGCCTAAGGCACGTTCACGCAGATGAGCAGGGACCCTGAGCATCTTTCTTTTGGTGTTTTTCAGAGTCAGTAGAAAGGCCTCTTTAGTGTCCTAAGTTTTCATAACTGTGACCTTAATTGCCTACCGTCGGTAAGCTGTTAGTGTCTTAACGACCGTTCCACAGGTGCATGTTCATGAATTGTTTAAACCCTTTACAATGAAGATCTGTGAAGTTATTTGGATTTTTACAAATTATCTTTGAAAGACAGAGTCCTGAAAAAGGGACGTTTCTTTATTTGCTGAGTTTGTGTGTGTACACGTACAGAACATTTCAAACGGTACTTTCCTCTGAAAACGTGATGGAAAAATAACTTTAATAGTAGTTTCTACCAGTTACAAAAAGGGTTAGTTTACCTGTTTCAGTTTTCCAATGGTTTCAAAATGCACATCCCTTTCCTTCTCTACCTCTGTCAACTGCAGGTTCACACCATCTATAACAGATGCCTTTCCCTGAATGAGAAACACAAAGAGCACGTATTCCGTTTCAGTTATTTTCACATATCCGATGTAAATCGAATCCGTTTCAACATAAGGTTACTAGTCACACCATGCTAATGGAATATCTACAGTGATGACAAGATTAACACAACAGTTCCATTCAGAATTAACTTCATGATACTAACAGGATTTTAATTGAAACAGTAGGGGTTCAATTTCAAACAAGCATTAAACCAAACCTACCTGCCCAATTAGAGTTATACTCATAAGAAACACTTTTAATGGCTAAATAAGTGCAGTTCAATAAACATCAGGTACTCAGCAGACGAGAATAGCAATGCGAGTCATAGCTTCATCTACCTGAACACGTACACTCCCAGTCAGTGTAGTATTTCCCTGGGCCAACTAGTGTTGTCACGATACCAGAATTTTCCCTTCGATACTGATAGCAGGTTTAGTATCACGATACTCGATATGATACTCCATGACACAACAACAAAAAGGCCAAAGTCACAGAATGGCACTTGATCCAGACAGAAACTATGTTCAATCGCTGGGCATCTTCAGAATTCAATATCATTACATTTGAAAAATTGTACATCCAGTTTATTTTTTACAGCCATGGATGCATTAATTAATAAATCATACAATCAATATGACTTTGTTTTTACCAATCTAACTACAAAACAGAAATGGTAATCATTTATTTGAATGGTACTGTAAATCTCTATTGATAAACTGGGTAAATAACGATATAGCCTAGTTCTATTTAAAATACAGGTGAATGCAGATTATTCAATGGGAGTGTGTGCATGCTTTGAGTTATTGAGCTTATAAAATCTGATTTCATGGGGCTACAGATGACAAACAATCCCTCACATTTAGGAGTTATTTTATTGGCAACTGCTAGAAGAAAATATTCTATTGAACCGATCAATTCTCCATAGAAGTAGCCATCTCCTTCATAAAAGTCTTAAAGTACTGACATCATTGGCTGTGGAATGTGTCTTTGTGGCTATGGAATCTATAGAAAACAGGAAGGGAGACGAGGGATCGGGCCGGATTACCAAACGGGGACATGCTCTGGGACCCCCGACCTTCAGCGGGGCCCCAGATAGAAAAACGTGTAGGATTTCAGGAAATTAGCTTAAAAAAAAAAGTGCCAAAACATTTCTTAGTTTTCCAACAAAATGGGTAGAAATGGCATTATAAAACTGCATGTTTCACAGGGCTGAGCTTGCTTTATGCTGATTTGCATCGAGCAGTCCTGCCCTATGCAACTGTAGGCCTAAATAAACATGTATTCACAGTCTATATCAGCTATTATGTTGATTGATCCATTCCAGTTAATCATTTTGGATTGAAAAAGTCTAGGCAGCCTAGTCAGTTTGAAGATAAAACTAATTTGATCCCATTCACATATGAATACGTAAGGTTACCGATGCCTTTACCCTGGCCAGAGGGACACAGTGAATAGTAGGTTAGACTATGGGCTATGAATACGTAACGTTACCGCTGCCTTTACCCTGGCCAGAGGGACACAGTGAATAGTAGGTTAGACTATGGGCTATGAATACATAAGGTTACCGATGCCTTTACCCTGGTCAGAGGGACACAGTGAATAGTAGGTTAGACTATGGGCTATGAATACATAAGGTTACCACTGCCTTTACCCTGGCCAGAGGGACACAGTGAATAGTAGGTTAGACTATGGGCTATGAATACGTAACGTTACCGCTGCCTTTACCCTGGTCAGAGGGACACAGTGAATAGTAGGTTAGACTATGGGCTATGAATACATAAGGTTACCGATGCCTTTACCCTGGTCAGAGGGACACAGTGAATAGTAGGTTAGACTATGGGCTATGAATACGTAACGTTACCGCTGCCTTTACCCTGGCCAGAGGGACACAGTGAATAGTAGGTTAGACTATGGGCTATGAATACGTAAGGTTACCGCTGCCTTTACCCTGGCCAGAGGGACACAGTGAATAGTAGGTTAGACTATGGGCTATGAATACGTAAGGTTACCGCTGCCTTTACCCTGGCCAGAGGGACACAGTGAATAGTAGGTTAGACTATGGGCTATGAATACATAAGGTTACCACTGCCTTTACCCTGGTCAGAGGGACACAGTGAATAGTAGGTTAGACTATGGGCTATGAATACATAACGTTACCACTGCCTTTACCCTGGCCAGAGGGACACAGTGAATAGTAGGTTAGACTATGGGCTATGAATACGTAAGGTTACCGATGCCTTTACCCTGGTCAGAGGGACACAGTGAATAGTAGGTTAGACTATGGGCTATGAATACATAAGGTTACCACTGCCTTTACCCTGGCCAGAGGGACACAGTGAATAGTAGGTTAGACTATGGGCTATGAATACGTAAGGTTACCGATGCCTTTACCCTGGCCAGAGGGACACAGTGAATAGTAGGTTAGACTATGGGCTATGAATACGTAAGGTTACCGCTGCCTTTACCCTGGCCAGAGGGACACAGTGAATAGTAGGTTAGACTATGGGCTATGAATACGTAAGGTTACCGCTGCCTTTACCCTGGCCAGAGGGACACAGTGAATAGTAGGTTAGACTATGGGCTATGAATACGTAAGGTTACCACTGCCTTTACCCTGGCCAGAGGGACACAGTGAATAGTAGGTTAGACTATGGGCTATGAATACATAACGTTACCGCTGCCTTTACCCTGGCCAGAGGGACACAGTGAATAGTAGGTTAGACTATGGGCTATGAATACGTAAGGTTACCACTGCCTTTACCCTGGCCAGAGGGACACAGTGAATAGTAGGTTAGACTATGGGCTATGAATACGTAAGGTTACCACTGCCTTTACCCTGGTCAGAGGGACACAGTGAATAGTAGGTTAGACTATGGGCTATGAATACGTAAGGTTACCGCTGCCTTTACCCTGGCCAGAGGGACACAGTGAATAGTAGGTTAGACTATGGGCTATGAATACGTAAGGTTACCACTGCCTTTACCCTGGCCAGAGGGACACAGTGAATAGTAGGTTAGACTATGGGCTATGAATACGTAAGGTTACCGATGCCTTTACCCTGGCCAGAGGGACACAGTGAATAGTAGGTTAGACTATGGGCTATGAATACGTAAGGTTACCACTGCCTTTACCCTGGCCAGAGGGACACAGTGAATAGTAGGTTAGACTATGGGCTATGAATACGTAAGGTTACCGCTGCCTTTACCCTGGCCAGAGGGACACAGTGAATAGTAGGTTAGACTATGGGCTATGAATACATAACGTTACCACTGCCTTTACCCTGGTCAGAGGGACACAGTGAATAGTAGGTTAGACTATGGGCTATGAATACGTAAGGTTACCGCTGCCTTTACCCTGGCCAGAGGGACACAGTGAATAGTAGGTTAGACTATGGGCTATGAATAGGTAAGGTTACCGCTGCCTTTACCCTGGCCAGAGGGACACAGTAAATAGTAGGTTAGACTATGGGATATGAATACATAAGGTTACCACTGCCTTTACCCTGGCCAGAGGGACACAGTGAATAGTAGGTTAGACTATGGGCTATGAATACGTAAGGTTACCACTGCCTTTACCCTGGCCAGAGGGACACAGTGAATAGTAGGTTAGACTATGGGCTATGAATACATAAGGTTACCACTGCCTTTACCCTGGCCAGAGGGACACAGTGAATAGTAGGTTAGACTATGGGCTATGAATACGTAAGGTTACCGCTGCCTTTACCCTGGCCAGAGGGACACAGTGAATAGTAGGTTAGACTATGGGCTATGAATACATAAGGTTACCACTGCCTTTACCCTGGTCAGAGGGACACAGTGAATAGTAGGTTAGACTATGGGCTATGAATACGTAACGTTACCGCTGCCTTTACCCTGGCCAGAGGGACACAGTGAATAGTAGGTTAGACTATGGGCTATGAATACATAAGGTTACCGATGCCTTTACCCTGGTCAGAGGGACACAGTGAATAGTAGGTTAGACTATGGGCTATGAATACATAAGGTTACCACTGCCTTTACCCTGGCCAGAGGGACACAGTGAATAGTAGGTTAGACTATGGGCTATGAATACGTAACGTTACCGCTGCCTTTACCCTGGTCAGAGGGACACAGTGAATAGTAGGTTAGACTATGGGCTATGAATACATAAGGTTACCGATGCCTTTACCCTGGTCAGAGGGACACAGTGAATAGTAGGTTAGACTATGGGCTATGAATACGTAACGTTACCGCTGCCTTTACCCTGGCCAGAGGGACACAGTGAATAGTAGGTTAGACTATGGGCTATGAATACGTAAGGTTACCGCTGCCTTTACCCTGGCCAGAGGGACACAGTGAATAGTAGGTTAGACTATGGGCTATGAATACGTAAGGTTACCGCTGCCTTTACCCTGGCCAGAGGGACACAGTGAATAGTAGGTTAGACTATGGGCTATGAATACATAAGGTTACCACTGCCTTTACCCTGGTCAGAGGGACACAGTGAATAGTAGGTTAGACTATGGGCTATGAATACATAACGTTACCACTGCCTTTACCCTGGCCAGAGGGACACAGTGAATAGTAGGTTAGACTATGGGCTATGAATACGTAAGGTTACCGATGCCTTTACCCTGGTCAGAGGGACACAGTGAATAGTAGGTTAGACTATGGGCTATGAATACATAAGGTTACCACTGCCTTTACCCTGGCCAGAGGGACACAGTGAATAGTAGGTTAGACTATGGGCTATGAATACGTAAGGTTACCGATGCCTTTACCCTGGCCAGAGGGACACAGTGAATAGTAGGTTAGACTATGGGCTATGAATACGTAAGGTTACCGCTGCCTTTACCCTGGCCAGAGGGACACAGTGAATAGTAGGTTAGACTATGGGCTATGAATACGTAAGGTTACCGCTGCCTTTACCCTGGCCAGAGGGACACAGTGAATAGTAGGTTAGACTATGGGCTATGAATACGTAAGGTTACCACTGCCTTTACCCTGGCCAGAGGGACACAGTGAATAGTAGGTTAGACTATGGGCTATGAATACATAACGTTACCGCTGCCTTTACCCTGGCCAGAGGGACACAGTGAATAGTAGGTTAGACTATGGGCTATGAATACGTAAGGTTACCACTGCCTTTACCCTGGCCAGAGGGACACAGTGAATAGTAGGTTAGACTATGGGCTATGAATACGTAAGGTTACCACTGCCTTTACCCTGGTCAGAGGGACACAGTGAATAGTAGGTTAGACTATGGGCTATGAATACGTAAGGTTACCGCTGCCTTTACCCTGGCCAGAGGGACACAGTGAATAGTAGGTTAGACTATGGGCTATGAATACGTAAGGTTACCACTGCCTTTACCCTGGCCAGAGGGACACAGTGAATAGTAGGTTAGACTATGGGCTATGAATACGTAAGGTTACCGCTGCCTTTACCCTGGTCAGAGGGACACAGTGAATAGTAGGTTAGACTATGGGCTATGAATACGTAACGTTACCACTGCCTTTACCCTGGCCAGAGGGACACAGTGAATAGTAGGTTAGACTATGGGCTATGAATACGTAAGGTTACCGCTGCCTTTACCCTGGCCAGAGGGACACAGTGAATAGTAGGTTAGACTATGGGCTATGAATACATAACGTTACCACTGCCTTTACCCTGGCCAGAGGGACACAGTGAATAGTAGGTTAGACTATGGGCTATGAATACGTAAGGTTACCGCTGCCTTTACCCTGGTCAGAGGGACACAGTGAATAGTAGGTTAGACTATGGGCTATGAATACATAACGTTACCACTGCCTTTACCCTGGCCAGAGGGACACAGTGAATAGTAGGTTAGACTATGGGCTATGAATACGTAAGGTTACCGCTGCCTTTACCCTGGCCAGAGGGACACAGTGGGTTAGACTATGGGCTATGAATACGTAACGTTACCACTGCCTTTACCCTGGCCAGAGGGACACAGTGAATAGTAGGTTAGACTATGGGCTATGAATACATAAGGTTACCACTGCCTTTACCCTGGCCAGAGGGACACAGTGAATAGTAGGTTAGACTATGGGCTATGAATACATAACGTTACCACTGCCTTTACCCTGGCCAGAGGGACACAGTGAATAGTAGGTTAGACTATGCAGCTGCTGTTGCTGTTTGTTTCCTTGCAATACAGCACGTCAGATCACTAGTGTTTAGGCTGCTACATTTATGGAAGAGTTTTCACTTGTGTCTGTCTGGAGTGGTGTGATCACAATCACTAAATAAAAGTCCTGAGGAAAGTGGAGAGCACACACCTTAAGATTAATGCATTGTTCCATGAACCTGATTGGTCAAGAGCCTGCAGCAGCACTCCAATGTGAAGGACAGAGAAATGGTGCTCGAGTTCAAAACTCCTAAGGCAAATCAGCATAAAAAAAACAAACTTCGCCCCTCTAACACTTTGCGTCAATATATTTATTAAACTAATTCAAAAGTTGATTGAAAAGTGCTGTGGCAATGCATCCTCACCACAGGTTTTCCCCTGGAATGAGTAGGTGGAGCAGGCACTTTGCTCTTGGCGGTATAAAGGCTCTGCGGTGACCGACTTGACTCTCTCAATCCCGTGAGACACTTGACAGAAGTACCGATCGTGACAACAAAACAACTCTCACAGACAGTAACAAAGTTTCGGTATACCGTGCAACACTAGGGCCAACTGCAGTGAACAAAGCCTACATGCACTCTCAGTCAGTATTCCCCTGGCCCGGAGGAAAGTGTCTGAGTGTGTTGCTGTGTACACCACTCTGCCGTGTCTGAGAAGAGGAAAACAAGTCAAACAACCTCCAGTTGGAGAGAGTGTTCTTCCTGCAGCTTCTCCGTGCTCTCCTGGTGCTCCAGACAGCTCTTCTCCATGCTCTCCTAAACACAGAGGAACACCACACCACACATGTATTTTTAGAATTCTTTAAAAAGGCTAAACTACTACACATATTTAAAGTCATTAATCACAGTAAATGCTAGAAAACAAAACAGCATAAATATGTAAGAAGCACTACTGACACCTTGTGGTCAGTGTTCCCGCGACGCCCCGTGGTCAGTGTTCCCGCGACGCCCCGTGGTCAGTGTTCCCGCGACGCCCCGTGGTCAGTGTTCCCGCGACGCCCCGTGGTCAGTGTTCCCGCGACGCCCCGTGGTCAGTGTTCCCGCGACGCCCCGTGGTCAGTGTTCCCGCGACTCCCCGTGGTCAGTGTTACCGCGACGCCCCGTGGTCAGTGTTACCGCGACGCCCCGTGGTCAGTGTTACCGCGACGCCCCGTGGTCAGTGTTACCGCGACGCCCCGTGGTCAGTGTTACCGCGACGCCCCGTGGTCAGTGTTACCGCGACGCCCCGTGGTCAGTGTTACCGCGACGCCCCGTGGTCAGTGTTACCGCGACGCCCCGTGGTCAGTGTTACCGCGACGCCCCGTGGTCAGTGTTACCGCGACGCCCCGTGGTCAGTGTTCCCGCGACGCCCCGTGGTCAGTGTTACCGCGACGCCCCGTGGTCAGTGTTACCGCGACGCCCCGTGGTCAGTGTTACCGCGACGCCCCGTGGTCAGTGTTACCGCGACGCCCCGTGGTCAGTGTTACCGCGACGCCCCGTGGTCAGTGTTCCCGCGACTCCCCGTGGTCAGTGTTACCGCGACGCCCCGTGGTCAGTGTTACCGCGACTCCCCGTGGTCAGTGTTACCGCGACGCCCCGTGGTCAGTGTTACCGCGACGCCCCGTGGTCAGTGTTACCGCGACGCCCCGTGGTCAGTGTTACCGCGACGCCCCGTGGTCAGTGTTACCGCGACGCCCCGTGGTCAGTGTTCCCGCGACTCCCCGTGGTCAGTGTTACCGCGACGCCCCGTGGTCAGTGTTACCGCGACGCCCCGTGGTCAGTGTTACCGCGACGCCCCGTGGTCAGTGTTACCGCGACGCCCCGTGGTCAGTGTTACCGCGACGCCCCGTGGTCAGTGTTACCGCGACGCCCCGTGGTCAGTGTTACCGCGACGCCCCGTGGTCAGTGTTACCGCGACGCCCCGTGGTCAGTGTTACCGCGACGCCCCGTGGTCAGTGTTACCGCGACGCCCCGTGGTCAGTGTTACCGCGACGCCCCGTGGTCAGTGTTACCGCGACAGGCATTACTCCGGGCAGTGAAGAGCGCCTCTAACTGCCAGTATTGATCACTCATTAACCTCATCTCCAACAGCATTTCTGTATGTTCATGTACAAGCTTTAAAGTGTATAGTGGTACAACACAGCATAGCTACACTACATATTCCAGTAAGTACTGGAATATTCTAGTGAATAAATCAATGTGAAAGTGAAGTTGGTCGTGCACCTCAGCATCTTTGAGTCTGCGTTCGAACCAGCCCTTAGTGTCCTCCATGGACTGGACCTGGGCCTGCAGCTCCTCCACACACTGCTGCAGACCCTCCAGCTCCTTATTGCGAGCCTAGAGGTCAAAGGTCACATTAATACACAAGCAGAGCACCTCATGTTCTCTCCCTTCTCATTGGCTATGTGGCCCTGAATCTAAATGTCCCCCCCCCCTTCACCTTCTCATCTCGGAGCTGTGAGCGGATCCCCTCCTCTGTGCGGTTCTTGTCCTCATGGAGTCCCCTCAGCTCCTTCTCGTAGCGTGCCCGCACCCCCAGCACCTCCTTCTCATGCTGCAGACGCACGTCGCTCAGCTCCTCCTTGTGCCGGGACTTCTCTGTGATTATCTCCATGGCCAGTTCATCCAGCATGACCTTCCGCTTGTCAGCTGTCTGCAGGGGGAGGGTGATGGAGATGGGAGGATAACTCATTTATTGTGATGATAGATGAACAATAACATTCACACTCATCCAGCACTGATTCACTGTTTCTTAAACAAACCATGAGTCTCTGAATCATAATCCTGAATTCATGTCAATTTGACTCAAAGATAACTCTGTGATAAGTCCAAGATTGGCACATATGCTAATTAGAGCTGTGCTGTCCATTTATGGCCTGTGACCCTGTGGGCAGAAGGAGTGGAGCTTGAGAGAGGTCAAATCAGCACTCCCACCTTCACTGGCATACAGTAATGACAATTACTACAGTGCGATTTGTGTATGCCTCCTGTACGCATCTCTGTTCACTGTGTGTCTGTGTGTGTGTATCACAGATAGCCCACCTTTTTAGCCTCCTCCAGCTCTTGCTGTAATCGGTCTTTCCATTGGTCCAATACAGTCAGCTGTTCCAACAGTCTGCTGTTGGCACGGTTCCCCTCCTACAGAGAAAAAAAAGACAGCTAAAGAGAGGATAAAAATACATTTGCAACTCCATCTTTTTCCTCTTTGACCTACAATAGAAGACCTTTATCAAAGTACTGACCACTGTAAAAGTGAGGTGTATTTCAGTGGTTCTCGGAGTATGCATGCATTAGGACAATGTGAGGGTCACACAAACCTGTAGCTGAGAGTTAAGGTCATCTCTCTGTGCCAGGAAGCTCTCCTGCTCTGTCCGTCTCTGCTGCAGCTCAACGTTCAGAGCCGTGTTTTGGTCACGCAAAAGGTTCATCTCCTGAGTCTTCACCGTCTGAATCTAATGACACACAACACCCACTAGTTAGGACACACTGAGCTTCACAATGGAACAACATTTGATTACGTTTTACAAAAAAGGTATTTCTAGACTTTGTTTAATGAAACAAAGTGGATCAAATGCGTCAGAAGTGGAGAAAGTGAGACATGAAAAGCAGATGAGCAGAAGTTGAACGTCTTTGGATTAAAGATTTGTAGGAAAAACAACAAACCGGTAGTATTATTGTAAGTAGCAGCAATTCATGTCTGAACTATTGAAATAATCACCATCCGTCAGTATGGTGAAAAATGTCTTTACCTCCCTGACTTTATTCACAACAGCTCGACTTGTCATAATGGTGATGCATCATGGGTAATGGCTGGTGAGTGGTGACAGTGGTAGAGTGAATAGTGATGAGGTTCCGTGGGGGGGTCCTGGCAGGGCGGGGGTCAGAATACTATACCTGTTCCAGAGCGACTAGGTTAGTCCTGAGAGCATCGTTCTCAGTCAGGATACTCTCCACCTGCTCCTGACTCACAGCACTCTGACACGCTATCTGCATCACAGCACCACACACGGGGTAAACACAAGGGGGGGCCACCCAGGACAGCCATGGAGGGAAGAGAGGAGAGATGGAGGAAAAAGACAACGAGGTGCCGATTGGCAGCACAACAATATGGATTGAAAGAGAAGGGGGGAAGACGGGTTAGATTAATAGGATGGATCATCAACGAGGGTCGGCTGAAATTACCAGAAGAGGATCAGTAAAGGCACGAACAACAGAATGAAAAACAAGAAGGATAAATGAGGTAAAGAAAAAACGAAAGAACGGTGACAGAAGCCAGATCAGAAACAGAACGTCTGCATGACTTGCCAAAATGACTTGAAATGAAGAAATATTTCCATATTGTAAAGAGAAAACAAAAAGAGAAGACAACAGCAGACCCAAAATCCTTATCTTATTGTTGTCTGTTCAAAGCGGAGGTTGAGTTCATTAAGACGCGTGACATCACAGAGGACATAAGTGCCAAGTTATGACAAGTCCTAAGTTTTCATAACTGTGACCTTAATTGCCTACCGTCTGTAAGCTGTTAGTGTCTTTAACGACCGATCCACAGGTGCATGTTCATTAATTGTTAATGGTTCATTGAACAAATATGGGAAACGGTGTTTAAACCCTTTACAATGAAGATCTGTGAAGTTATTTGGATTTTTACCAATTATCTTTGAAAGACAGAGTCCTGAAAAAGGGACGTTTTTTTTGTTTTTTTGCTGAGTTTAATTCAACTAAAAGTTGAGAGAAAATGTGAATAAGGTTTGCATGTCAGATGCCTTAATTGTTTTGAAACAAATATTTCCATATTACAGGAGCTGTGATGAACTCAGTTTATATAAATGAAAAAGCTCTACATTATACTACCTACAGTATGGGTATCATACTCTACTTCCATTATACTACCTACAGTACAGTAACTAAGTATTTTGTCCCTTTCTGATTTTCACTATAATACTGAATGTCATCAGATGTTCAACCAAAATCTAATATTAGATAAAAGGGAACCTGAGTTTACAAATAACAACAAAAATATATATTTTTATTTAATGAACAAAGTTATGCAACACCCAATTCCCCTGTGTGTGTTAAATAACCATTTGGCGAAGTAGGCTATGATTCAATGATAAGTTAACAGGCACCGCATCGATTGTATGCAACGCAGAACAAGCTAGATAAACTAGTAATATCATCAACCATGTGTAGTTAACTAGTGATTATGTTAAGATTGATTGTTTTTTATAAGATATGTTTAATGCTAGCTATCACCTTACCTTGGCTCCTTGCTGCACTCGTATGACAGGTAGTCACAGCCTGCCAAGCAGTCTCCTCGTGGAGTACAATGTAACCGCCATGATTGGTGTCCAAAAATGCAGATTACCGATTGTTATGAAAACTTGAAATCGGCCTTAATTAAAAATCGGCCATTCCGATTAAATCGGTCGACCTCTAGTTTCAAGTCCTGATTAGGTCTGGACTTTGACTCTCATTCCAAAACTTCAAACATTTAGATTTTTTCCCCGACATTTTCATGTAGGCTTTTCACACAGGGGCATTGGATGTTGCATAACTTTGTTTATGAAATAATTATGTAATTGTTGTGTTATTTGTTCACTCAGGTTCCTTTTTATCTAATATTAGGTTTTGATTGAAGATCTGATAACATTCAGTATAACAAAAATGCAAAACTTGAGAAACTTAGAAAGGGGGGGCAAATCCTTTTTTTATAGCATAAAAACTATAAAGAGCAAATTACGGTTAAAAGGTTTGAGTTTTACCTGATCTCTGAGTGGTGTAGAACTAACCGATACTACTCGTTTTACCTGATCTCTGAGTGGTGTAGAACTAACTAATGCTCATTGTTTTACCTGATCTCTGAGTGGTGTAGAATTAACTCATGCTCATTGTTTAACCTGATCTCTGAGTGGTGTAGAACTAACCGATACTACTCATTTTACCTGATCTCTGAGTGTGTGTAGAACTAACCAATGCTCCTGGTTTTACCTGATCTCTGAGTGGTGTTCAACTAACGCTCCATGTTTAACCTGATCTGAGTGGTGTAGAACTAACTAATGCTCATAGTTCTACACATACTCAGAGATCAGGTAAAACAAACTCATGCTCATTGTTTAACCTGATCTCTGTGTGTGTGTAGAACTAACTCATGCTCATTGTTTTACCTGATCGCTGAGTGTGTGTAGAACTAACTCATGCTCATTGTTTAACATTGATCTCTGAGTGTGTGTAGAACTAACTCATGCTCACTGTTTTACCTGATCTCTGAGTGTGTGTAGAACTAACTCATGCTCCTTCTGCCGGCTCTGTAGCTGCTCCTTCATCTCTCCAACACTCTAAAAAAAAAAAAACAGGCAGCAAGAGTCAGCTTCAGCTTCCTACTAGATTCTGTCAGGCTGTCAATCATTTTAGGATATGGGTCTAGTGCATACCTACTACAACCCAGCTAGAAATCTGTTGTGAAGTTAATAAGGAGTATGTATTGTCATAATACAACAATATGAGTACTTTAGGTACAATATCAATCATAAACAATATATTGAGATTGATCTCATAACAGGACAGGCAATATCGGGATGTGTGACCTGGTTGGCTGACAGCAGATCTCCCTGTAACTTCTGGATGTGGATGTTCAATGACTTTAGCTCCTCCTCCTTCCTCTGTTGAATCTCATCGATTTTAGTCCTGGTGCAGAAATAATGTATTTTAATCAAATGGCATCTGGCTTTTTTTGTTTTTTTTTACATAAAAAAAACTTCCTCCTTCAGAAGCTTGGTGAAAGTGAAAAACAAATTGAATCTTTATGCATGCCCTTACCTGCTGTCATTATAAAGGGCTTCTTTTTCACCTTGCGAACGCAGAAAGCTATAAAACAAATCATAAAAAGCCAGTGAGAAAACTGCTCCACCATGAAACCTCCCAGTAGAGGAGATATAAGAGACTCCGAGCGTGAGGCCAGGGCTCTGGAGGCCAGGGCTCTGGAGGCCAGGGCTCTGGAGGCCAGGGCTCTGGAGGACAGGGCTCTGGAGGACAGGGCTCTGGAGGACAGGGCTCTGGAGGCCAGGGCTCTGGAGGCCAGGGCTCTGCCGGTGTGAAAAGAGCCCGTGAGGGGAGATTTGGGCAGACGTCTTTGCAGATACAGCAGATGATAGTGACTGCTGGCAAAACAAGTTGAGGTTCAGTCTCATTACTCCCGACTGCTGACTGTCCACGGAGCCGGTGCCTAGTGTCGCATTGCTATACTGAGCCTGAGACGGCTGCCCAATGATGACAGAGAAACAGCACTATAACAGGACAAGGCCCAGGTGCTTATCATTACTGTCATACTCTGATGTAGTTCATCACAGCTGAGCCAAGGAAACTCAAATACCATCATCCACATTGGCAAGGAAATACAATCAATATATTATGAAATTGTCTTTTAATGCTTTTTAAGTTTTACTTTGTGTAGAACCGAAGAAATGCCTTCATAACACATGCAAGGTAAATAGAATCTTACCAGTCTTGTTTTTTCTTCAATTTATCAGAGAGCTAGAAAGCAACACATGGATCAAATCACTTTTCCATTATTAGATGCTAATATACACTACAGCCTGGTCTATACGACGAAGAACACATCTGATCTTATTGTTAGTTACCTTTGCTATTTCTTCTTGAAGTTGAGTGATGTCTGCCTGTTTGGATGACTGGAGGAGAGAAATTAAATATCTAAGTACTTAGATGAAGAGACATAGAAATAGCCAACAAATTGTTGTCTGTCCTTAATTGTGCCTTAGGGAAAGTCTGTCCACAGCGTATCATATTTACATAAACCCACATACACTCAATTAGCCTAGTAAATGGAGGAGGCAGGTAGTGACCATATTTTGATGTACTTTCAGATTCAGAGCTGCATATCTTACTGCTTCACTTTGAGGCACTAGGGCAGGTAACATAAAAACTGAATTTAAAAAAATAACAAAACGCATAAATGTTTCTTAGCATAGAGAGCAATTATCACAAAAATCTGAGATCGTTTCTAGGAGAAATGGCCAATTAGTAAAGCATCACGTAAAGCATCATAATTACCTCTAGTGCTTGTAGCTGCTCCTTCAGTAGGCGCTTCTCCTCCACCTCAGTGTGCAGCTGCAGCTCCACCTCTGGCCCAAAGCATTGCGTTATTGGATTTGGACACAGTGCTGACCACCTAAGAGCATCCTGTTTCATAACTAGCCCGGGGGTCCTCACTGCAGGTCCTGCAGGGCACGCAGGTAGTCCAGCTCAGTCTTAAATCACATTACCCCGACTCACATGGTCATCACTTTCTGGGAAAGTGGCAAAAGCATAACCCCTGTCTATTTCTACAATGCATTCTTCTTAACTGATTTGGAACATAACATTAACCCTAACCACAGTGCTAACCTTATGCCTAACCCTAATTTAGAAGTGAAAGAAACGCACACCTATTTAGGCGAGGTGCTGGCTAGCGGAGTAGAACACCTGTTTAGGAGAGGTGCTGGCTAGCGGAGTAGAACACCTATTTAGGAGAGGTGCTGGCTAGCGGAGTAGAACACCTATTTAGGAGAGGTGCTGGCTAGCGGAGTAGAACACCTATTTAGGAGAGGTGCTGGCTAGCGGAGTAGAACACCTATTTAGGAGAGGTGCTGGCTAGCGGAGTAGAACACCTATTTAGGAGAGGTGCTGGCTAGCGGAGTAGAACACCTATTTAGGAGAGGTGCTGGCTAGCGGAGTAGAACACCTGTTTAGGAGAGGTGCTGGCTAGCGGAGTAGAACACCTATTTAGGAGAGGTGCTGGCTAGCGGAGTAGAACACCTGTTTAGGAGAGGTGCTGGCTAGCGGAGTAGAACACCTGTTTAGGAGAGGTGCTGGCTAGCGGAGTAGAACACCTGTTTAGGAGAGGTGCTGGCTAGCGGAGTAGAACACCTATTTAGGCGAGGTGCTGGCTAGCGGAGTAGAACACCTGTTTAGGAGAGGTGCTGGCTAGCGGAGTAGAACACCTATTTAGGAGAGGTGCTGGCTAGCGGAGTAGAACACCTGTTTAGGAGAGGTGCTGGCTAGTGGAGTAGAACACCTGTTTAGGAGAGGTGCTGGCTAGTGGAGTAGAACACCTATTTAGGAGAGGTGCTGGCTAGTGGAGTAGAACACCTGTTTAGGCGAGGTGCTGGCTAGTGGAGTAGAACACCTGTTTAGGAGAGGTGCTGGCTAGCGGAGTAGAACACCTGTTTAGGAGAGGTGCTGGCTAGTGGAGTAGAACACCTGTTTAGGCGAGGTGCTGGCTAGTGGAGTAGAACACCTGTTTAGGCGAGGTGCTGGCTAGCGGAGTAGAACACCTATTTAGGCGAGGTGCTGGCTAGCGGAGTAGAACACCTGTTTAGGAGAGGTGCTGGCTAGCGGAGTAGAACACCTGTTTAGGAGAGGTGCTGGCTAGCGGAGTAGAACACCTGTTTAGGAGAGGTGCTGGCTAGCGGAGTAGAACACCTATTTAGGAGAGGTGCTGGCTAGCGGAGTAGAACACCTATTTAGGCGAGGTGCTGGCTAACGGAGTAGAACACCTGTTTAGGAGAGGTGCTGGCTAGCGGAGTAGAACACCTGTTTAGGAGAGGTGCTGGCTAGCGGAGTAGAACACCTGTTTAGGAGAGGTGCTGGCTAGCGGAGTAGAACACCTGTTTAGGAGAGGTGCTGGCTAGCGGAATAGAACACCTGTTTAGGCGAGGTGCTGGCTAGCGGAGTAGAACACCTATTTAGGCGAGGTGCTGGCTAACGGAGTAGAACACCTGTTTAGGAGAGGTGCTGGCTAGCGGAGTAGAACACCTGTTTAGGAGAGGTGCTGACTAGCGGAGTAGAACACCTGTTTAGGCGAGGTGCTGGCTAGCGGAGTAGAACACCTATTTAGGCGAGGTGCTGGCTAACGGAGTAGAACACCTGTTTAGGAGAGGTGCTGGCTAGCGGAGTAGAACACCTGTTTAGGAGAGGTGCTGGCTAACGGAGTAGAACACCTGTTTAGGAGAGGTGCTGGCTAGCGGAGTAGAACACCTGTTTAGGAGAGGTGCTGGCTAGCGGAGTAGAACACCTGTTTAGGAGAGGTGCTGGCTAACGGAGTAGAACACCTGTTTAGGAGAGGTGCTGGCTAACGGAGTAGAACACCTGTTTAGGAGAGGTGCTGGCTAACGGAGTAGAACACCTGTTTAGGAGAGGTGCTGGCTAGCGGAGTAGAACACCTGTTTAGGAGAGGTGCTGGCTAACGGAGTAGAACACCTGTTTAGGAGAGGTGCTGGCTAGCGGAGTAGAACACCTAAAAACAAAAGGAGAGCCACACACTCTAGGAGCTCAGATGCAAAAATATTTATGTCCAACGTTTCTCGGCAGACAAGCTGTCTTCATCAGGGTATAACGACAAACACTGTGGAGTGACTCGTTTATATAGTGTCTAAAGACACACAGGTGACTGTAATCATGGCCAGGTGTGGCCTGATATCATTGGTTAATTCTCATATATTAAAATAGCATACAAAAAAACATAAATGGATAACATCTGATCACAGATAATACATAAGCCTACAAACATTTACAATGAATAGCAAAATCACATTAATCACAAGAATGGCTTCAGATCAAAGTCTACGTTGAGACCGAAGGGAGCAAGGGTCTTTAAATTACAGATCCAGGCAGCCTCTCGTTTTAACAATAACTTGTTGAGGTCACCCCCTCTCCTAGGGAGGATAACATGTTCGATGCCAATATAACATAGAGACGAAATCGAGTGGTTTGCTTCCAAAAAGTGGGCCGCAACTGGTTAAGTCCAGTTTTTGCACCTAATGGTGCTACGATATGTACTTTTAATTTGCGCTTTGTTTTAGCCACATAATTTTTGCCACAAGGACAAGTTATAAGATGACACCTTTGATTGGGATCTGTTTCCCTGTTTGGGAATGTTTGAAGGATCTACATTTAGAAGTGCCATTGTATTGAGCACAGCCATTACATTTGTAGTTTCCATCCAGTAGGGGCGCAAATACACGCTGTGCAGGGATATCTTGGTAAATCAGCACTAACCAGTTGATCTCTGAGGTTTCTGCCCCGTGAGAATATGAAAACACATTACCAATACTATCATCGGATCTTCGATCTTAGAATGTGCCAATGTTTGTGAACGATTCCCTTAATTTGTTCAGAGCACTTTGAATAGTAGGCAGTTAGAACGCAGGAATGCTTCTTTTTGCGAGACTGACCTTGAAAAAGGTCATGTCTCATTTTGTTTTGAATTTTCTCAATGGCAGTATTAAATCTGACCTTTTTCGTACCTCCTCTACTTGAATTTTCTTTGAGTCACGGCCATATTTCTGTCGAAATCTGATTGTTTTTTACATTCTTTTGATTTGACAGAATTGGCTGTAGGGCAAACTATTTTTCAAGGGAAGCAGGTGACAGCTCTCAGCCCTCAACAAACTGTTTTTCAAGGGAAGCAGGTGACAGCTCTCAGCCCTCAACAAACTGTTAGGATCAGTAGGTTTCCTGTAAAGATTAGTGTATAAAACATTATCTTCACACAAGATCAAGAAAACTGATTTGACGTGTATCAGATTACATAGTAAATCTCAGATGCTCAGAACAGGAGTTAAGAAAAGCATGGAACGCCTGGAGCTGTTTTGCATCACCCCTCCATAGAACAAAAATATCATCAATATACCGTTTCCAAATAATGATGTTAGGCAAGAAAACATTTGAGAGGATTGAAAATAGACTGTTTCTCCATGTAACCATATACAAATTAGCATAGTTAGGAGCCATGGGGGATCCCATAGCAGTACCTTTCGTCTGAATAAAGAAATCATTTAGAAACATTAAATAGTTATGTGTGAGTACCATTTCAGCCAATGTTATAATGCAGGCACTGGAAGGTAGTTCATTAGGGTCACGTTGCAGGAGAAAATGTTCCATAGCTTCAATACTGCCCTCGTGTGGAATATTTGTGTATAACGACTAAACATCAAAAGTAACTAACAAAGTATTATCAGGGAGAGGAAGGATCAAGAGATTCAATGATAGAGATCATATTAGTGGTGTTCTTTACAAAGGAGGGGAGCTGTTCTGAGATCATACTGCTGGTGTTCTTTACAAAGGAGGGGAGCTGTTCTGAGATCATACTGCTGGTGTTCTTTACAAAGGAGGGGAGCTGTTCTGCGATCATACTGCTGGTGTCCTTTACAAAGGAGGGGAGCTGTTCTGCGATCATACTGCTGGTGTTCTTTACAAAGGAGGGGAGCTGTTCTGAGATCATACTGCTGGTGTTCTTTACAAAGGAGGGGAGCTGTTCTGCGATCATACTGCTGGTGTTCTTTACAAAGGAGGGGAGCTGTTCTGAGATCATACTGCTGGTGTTCTTTACAAAGGAGGGGAGCTGTTCTGCGATCATACTGCTGGTGTCCTTTACAAAGGAGGGGAGCTGTTCTGCGATCATACTGCTGGTGTTCTTTACAAAGGAGGGGAGCTGTTCTGAGATCATACTGCTGGTGTTCTTTACAAAGGAGGGGAGCTGTTCTGCGATCATACTGCTGGTGTTCTTTACAAAGGAGGGGAGCTGTTCTGAGATCATACTGCTGGTGTTCTTTACAAAGGAGGGGAGCTGTTCTGAGATCATACTGCTGGTGTTCTTTACAAAGGAGGGGAGCTGTTCTGAGGTCATACTGCTGGTGTTCTTTACAAAGGAGGGGAGCTGTTCTGAGATCATACTGCTGGTGTTCTTTACAAAGGAGGGGAGCTGTTCTGAGATCATACTGCTGGTGTTCTTTACAAAGGAGGGGAGCTGTTCTGAGATCATACTGCTGGTGTTCTTTACAAAGGAGGGGAGCTGTTCTGAGATCATACTGCTGGTGTTCTTTACAAAGGAGGGGAGCTGTTCTGAGGTCATACTGCTGGTGTTCTTTACAAAGGAGGGGAGCTGTTCTGAGATCATACTGCTGGTGTTCTTTACAAAGGAGGGGAGCTGTTCTGAGATCATACTGCTGGTGTTCTTTACAAAGGAGGGGAGCTGTTCTGAGATCATACTGCTGGTGTTCTTTACAAAGGAGGGGAGCTGTTCTGAGATCATACTGCTGGTGTTCTTTACAAAGGAGGGGAGCTGTTCAGAGATCATACTGCTGGTGTTCTTTACAAAGGAGGGGAGCTGTTCTGAGATCATACTGCTGGTGTTCTTTACAAAGGAGGGGAGCTGTTCTGAGATCATACTGCTGGTGTTCTTTACAAAGGAGGGGAGCTGTTCTGAGGTCATACTGCTGGTGTTCTTTACAAAGGAGGGGAGCTGTTCTGAGATCATACTGCTGGTGTTCTTTACAAAGGAGGGGAGCTGTTCTGAGACCATACTGCTGGTGTTCTTTACAAAGGAGGGGAGCTGTTCTGAGATCATACTGCTGGTGTTCTTTACAAAGGAGGGGAGCTGTTCTGCGAGTGGTCTAATACATAAATAATGCATCAATGCCCGCTACAATAGGGCGCCCTGGAGGTTTTGTAATATTCTTGTGTAATTTCGGCTAAGTATAAAAAGTGGCAATTTTAGGGTGTTAAATAGCCAAAAAGCTATGTTCTTTTTTGGTTATCTGACCAGATCTTAAATACCCATCTAAGGACAGTAAAGATCGTGTTCTGAAATTGGGCCATGGGGTCACTTCTGAGTTTCTTGTAAAAGGTTAACCACACTGCTAACATTGTGCCAAACCCTAAATTAAGATAAAAACAGTGATTTTTGTTTTCAAACATTTTTACAATTTATCCAGTTTTGACTTTACCACTTGCTCATCAAATGCGAACCCGGTCGCACGCTCCTGACTGGTCTCTGACATGCTGTAGACAAACGCTAGATGTCTGCTGGACACATGCCCCACACAGCCTGCATTGGGGAGCAGTGAACTGGACTATGTTCTATCCAATTGGTAGGAAACCAGAGGTTAAATTATTTAAGCAACATTTGGTGCTGGGTAGAGGTCGACCGATTAATCAGAATAATTCGTTCTGATTTCAAGTTTTCATAACAATCGGTATGTTTCGACACCGATTACATTGCAATCCACGAGGAGACAGCGTGGCAGGCTGACCACCTGTTACGAGAGTGCAGGCAGTAAGGAGCATGCATATAATCAATGCGGTGCCTGAAATTGTGTCACTTCTTTTGCGTTCAGTGTAAGCAGAGTCAGGGTATATGCAGCAGTTTGGGCCGCCTGGCACGTTGCGAACTGTGTGAAGACCATTTCTTCCTAACAAAGACCATAATTAATTTGCCAGAATTTTACATAATTATGACATAACATTGAACGTTGTACAATGTAACAGCAATATTTAGACTTAGGGATGCCACCCATTAGATAAAATACGAAACGGCTCCGTATTTCACTGAAAGAATAAACGTTTTGTTTTCAAAATGATAGTTTCCGGATGTTACCATATTAATGACCAAAGGTTCGTATTTCTGTGTGTTATTATAGTATAATTAAGTCTATGATTTGATAGAGCAGTCTGACTGAGCAATGGTAGGCAGCAGCAGGCTCGTAAGCATTCATTCAAACAGCACTTTAATCCGTTTGCTTTATGACTTCAAGCCTATCAACTCCCGAGATTAGGCTGGCAATACTAAAGCACCTATTAGAACATCCAATAGTCAAAGGTATATGAAATGCAAATGGTATAGAGAGAAATAGTCCTATAATAACTAATAACCTAAAACTTCTTACCTGGGAATATTGAAGACTCATGTTAAAAGGAACCACCACCTTTCATATGTTCTCATGTTCTGAGCAAGGAACACAAACTTTAGCTTTTTTTACATAGCACATATTGCACTTTTACTTTCTTCTCCAACACTGCTTTTTTTGCATTCTTTAAACCAAATTGAACATGTTTCATTATTTATTTGAGACTAAATTGATTTTATTTATGTATTATAGTAAGTTAAAATAAAAGTGTTCATTGTTCATTCAATATTGTTGTAAAGCTTATTATTACAAATATAGATATGTAAAAAAAATGGTATAAGCTTTTTTTGGTCCTCCAATAATCGATATTGGTTTTGAAAAATCATAATCGGTCGACCTCTAGTGCTGGGAGTCAACATTGTTAACAAAGATGTCAATTAATTAAGTCAATCACTCTTGTAAAGTAGCACAACAACCAAGGGGGAAAGATTCAACTTTATTATTGCTCTACTAGGCTTTCCAGACTATTTCTGAAGATATATTCTCCATAAGAAAGACTCAACTCACCACTTAGCTCAGCCACTCGCTGTTCCAGTTTGGCACACTTTGCCTCTGCCTGGGAAAAAAAACAAAAGGAAATTAATTTAAGGACAACTCAACACAATGCCATACTGCATCCATAATTCAAAACCGTAATCTAAATATGGGGCTGTTTGTGAAATAATCTTGTAATTAAATAACAAATAAACATAAAACCAACCACCATGTATAACACAAAGGCTTGATCTAAATAGGGGCTGATTCATGTGTTGAAACACGCCAGTTTGTGTTCCATACTGTAACGGTTTAATATGATGTAAAAACATACAGGTACAGCATAATGGACAGAGTAAACAGAGCCTTTTGTATGTTGAATAGAGCAACCAGCTCAATAATGAACAACAACGACCGGTGTATACATTTATGTATGCCTGATACAACAGTGGAAGTGCATCTGAGGATATTTTCAAAATGACAGTTCCTTTGAAAAATGTGTTTATGATGTCACCTGTTCCAGTCTGTCATTGGTTCCGGCTGCAGAGTCCTCCCTGGTCTCACTGACGTCAGAGTGCAACCGGACACCGTTGGTGTCAGCCAGGCCATCTGTCTCTGAGGCTTTGGTTTCACTGACCTCCGCTCCCCTCTGGCTCTTTATCTCACTCTCATGGCGCTCCTGAAGGGCTGAGGGGAAAACACAGCGATGTAAAGGGTTAGTAGAGATTTTTGTTTTTAAACTGATGATGTGTTGCCATTACCAGATACATCTCATCTAAGAAATGCCTTTGAAAACGTTGATTTTCTACAACGATAACCAACATAAGCATACCCGTCATCTTTTTCTGAAGGGCAGTGTTCTCTGCCTGGAGGCGCAGTAACTCTCCATCCACAGAGATGGAGATGGTACCGGAGGATTCAGCCTGCAGTCCCTTGCCATCCTTTAGCTCTTTGATTTCATGTTGTAGCTCCTCTATCTGAGTACATAACTAAACGGGGGAATGCAATAAATTAAAAATATTACTGTAGTATAATCATGAAATGTGATCAGGAAGGTGGGGCCTTTATGTTATACAAGCTAGACAAAGGATAGGCCTAAATCACATTAAGCTCTAATTTACAAGGACATTCCCCTCTTCTGAACCAGTGGCATGTGCGGGAGCAGGGGACATCCAGTACCTTGGACAGCTCCTGCATCAGGGTGCTGTTTTGCAGTCTGAAGTCGTCCTCTTGGCTGTGCAGCTTGCCTTGCAGCATCTCGTTCTCGCTGAGTAATGCATCCACCTCCTGAGCGCACACACCAGACAACCAGTCCAGGTAAACAGAAAGTAGGCACTCTCACACAGGATGACGACTTTATCATCCCCACATTTCTAGATTGTTATCGTGTTTTTTGTAAGAGTATTCAATGTACTTTGCTGATTAGAAAGAATGGTGAATAAATTGGAGGACATTGCTCTACTTCGATATCATACTTTGATGTGCCGCCACAAATCAGATTTTCCAAAACATTTCCAAATGATCTAAAATACTCTGGGGAAAGGTTAAATATGCATATTTAAACAGCAGAGGGGGCTGTTGACTGCATTAATACAACATGAATTATAAATCAGTCCCATATACATCATATACCTATGCTACAGTCACTGAAGATGTGGAAGAACCTAATGAGTAAATGCATGAAATGAAGTTAACAGACAAAAGGAGTGTGTCCTATGTTCTCTACATGTACTTGGGAATAATCTCTCTATCCATTAAGTTTTACTTGTCACATGCACAAGTACAATGATATGCTTAACTTGCAAGCCCTACCCAACAGCGCAGTATTCAATATAAAAAAACAAATAGTAGAACTAATGAAATAAAACAAAAATAAGAGAGCAAGGGATATATATATATATATATATATATAGGGTCAGTGCCAGTACCAACTTTAAAATGTGCAGGGATTACAGGATTATTTGAGGGAAATACAGTATGTGCATGTGGGCTGGAATTAGCAGAAAGTTACTGGTAGTAGGATAACTAATTCTAATAATAGTAAACAGTATGGCAGCAGCATAAAGACGTCCGCATGTTTCCCATCTCAAAGGTAAGGTTTTTTCCCGGCTGTTCGTGCACACGTAATTATTTCTCGAGCCAAGCCGAAGTCAGTAGCCGAAGTCTACGCCCCTTCATTGGTGATTGGTCAAAAGTCGGGATTCTTCAATGAAGTGTTTGTTATCGTTCAACGAGAGATGAATTGTTTTCATGCTCATTCTTTTTTTCACCAAACAACATCTTAGTTAGATGTCACATTGCGCGACTAAGACCTCCGACAAAAACATTTTTTTTTTAAATGTAATTTTTATTTAACTAGGCAAGTCAGGTAAGAACAAATTCTTATTTACAATGACAGCCTACTGGGGAACAGTGGGTTAACTGCCTTGCTCAGGAGCAAAACGACAGATTTACTTTGTCAGCTCGGGGATTCGATCCACTTTTTCCCCGTTTTTGAAGTGAAGGTCTTTAAGGGGGCATGTGAGCACACACGTCCGGTTCGCCAACGGCTAAGCGCCAGCCCAACCGAAGCATGCAGAAGACTTACGTGTTGGGTGGGTTTGTGCGTGGTGGTGAGTGTGAGCGTGTAACATTGTCAGTGTAGGCGTGATAGGTGGATATACATGTAAACAGTGCTGAAAGTGACTGGTAGGAGAAATATAAATCATTTTCAAAATCAAAAACACATTCTATTGGTTACATGCGCCGAATACAACAGATGTAGAATTTATCATGAAATGTTTACTTACGAGCCCACTCCCAACAAAGCAGAGTTAAAAAGTAAGAAAAATAGTAACAATGAAATAACAATAACGAAGTTATATACAAGGAGTACCAGTACCGATTAAATGTGCCGGGGTACGAGGTAGTTGAGGTAACACAGTATGTACACGTAGATACATACATTTAAACCCAGTTTTTGACAATTCCAGATATTTAATCATCATCTTAGGTCAGTTAGGATCACCACTTTATTTTAAGAATGTGAAATGTCAGAATAATAGTAGAGTGATTTCTTTCATATTTTATTTCTTTCATCACATTCCCACTGGGTCAGAAGTTTACATACACTCAATTAGTATTTGGTAGCATTGCCTTTAAATTGTTTAACTTGGATCAAACGTTTCAGGTAGCCTTCTACAAGCTTCCCACAATAAGTTGGGTGAATTTTGGCCCATTCCTCCTGACAGAGCTGGTGTAACCGAGTCAGGTTTGCCTCCTTGCTCACACACGCTTTTTCAGTTCTGCCCACAAATTTTCTATAGGATTGAAGTCAGGGCTCTGTGATGGCCACTCCAATACCTTGACTTTGTTGTCCTTAAGCCATTTTGCCACAACTTTGGAAGTATGCTTGGGGTCATTGTCCATTTAGAAGACCCATTTGCGACCAAGCGTTAACTTCCTGACAGATGCCGAGATGTTGCTTCAATATATCCACATAAGTTTCCATCCTAATGATGCCATTTATTTTGTGAAGTGCACCAGTCCCTCCTACAGCAAAGCACTCCCACAACATGATGCCACCCTTGTGCTTCATGGTTGGGATGGTGTTCTTCGGCTTGCAAGCCTCCCCTTTTTCCTCCAAACATAACAATGGTCATTATGGCAAAAAAAGTTATATTTTGTTCCATCAGACCAGAGGACATTTCTCCAAAAAGTACGATAATTGTCCCCATGTGCAGTTGCAAACTGTAGTCTGGCTTTTTTATGGTGGTTTTGCTGCAGTGGCTTCTTCCTCGCTGAGCGGCCTTTCAGGCTATGTCAATAGAGGTCTCATTTGAATGTGGATATAGACACTTTTGTAAAAAGGGGAGGCTTGCAAGCCGAAGAACACCATCCCAACCATGAAGCACAAGGGTGGCATCATGTTGTGGGGGTGCTTTGCTGCAGGAGGTACTGGTGCACTTCACAAAATAAATGGCATCATTAGGATGGAAAATTACGTGGATATATTGAAGCAACATCTCGACATCTGTCAGGAAGTTAACGCTTGGTCGCAAATGGGTCTTCTAAATGGACAATGACCCCAAGCAGACTTCCAAAGTTGTGGCAAAATGGACCAGCATCTTCACAAGGTCCTTTGCTGTTGTTCTGGGATTGATTTGCACTTCTCGCACCAAAGTACGTTCATCTCTAAGAGACAGAATGCATCTCCTTCCTGAGTGGTATGACGGCTGTGTGGTCCCATGGTGTTTATACTTGTGTACTATTGTTTGTACAGATGGACGTGGTACCTTCAGGCGTTTGGAAATTTCTCCCAAGGATGAACCAGACTTGTGGAGGTCTACATTTTTTTTCTGGAGGTCTTGGCTGATTTCTTTTCATTTTCCCATGATGTCAAGCAAAAAGGCACTGAGTTTGAAGGTAGGCCTTGAAATACATCCACAGGTACACCTCCAATTGCCTCAAATGATGTCAATTAGCCTATCAGAAGCTTCTAAAGCCATGACATCATTTTCTGGAATTTTCCAAGCTGTTTAAAGGCACAGTAAACTTCTGACCCACTGGAATTGTGATACAGTGAATTATAAGTTAAATAATCTGTCTGTAAACAATTGTTGGAAAAATTACTTGTGTCATGCAAAAAGTGAATGTCCTAACCGAATTGCCAAAATTATAGTTTGTTAACAATACATTTGTGGAGTGGGTAAAAAACAAGTTTTAATGACTCCAACCTAAGTGTATGTAAAATTCCGACTTCAACTGTATAATAAACAGAGCAGCAGAAGCATATGTTAAAAGTGAGAAAGTATGTGTGGGTGATGGAGTGTCAATGTAGTATGTGTGATTGCGTGGCTAGAGTCTAGTGAGTGTCCCTCGAGCCAGTGCAAAACAAATTACAATAAAAAAGTAGATGGTAATTTATGCACATGTAAACTGGAGTAATAGCTGTTATGGCATATAACATGTATAGCAAGCTAATGTTCATACTATCTTGTCAAGATCATTTTAGACAGCTTTGAAATAGTTTTAGAAGATGCAAGTAACCCACCTGAGCTTTCTTGCTTTTATTCAGAGCCTGAAGATAAAACAAAAAAGCTCATCAGAATAGAATCACAAACAAAGGTACCTTTTATTCTGTCTCAAACATGATGCCTTGAGTTTCAGTGCATTGAACTCCACAGCTCTATTACCACGGTTTTAATCTAAATGTAGATTAGCTTGCTATACCTTCTGTGCTTTGATGTAATCTTTCTCCAAGGTCACAGTCTTCAGACGAACAGCATTCAGCTCTGGAAAAGAAATCAACACTAAAATATTGAATATCCCCAGAGCCTAGTATTTTCTTTTCAATCACTGAGACATAACTAACCCATTTTGAAGTTAGATACAATGCATCACATGGGTTACTACACACACCACACACTTGCATTAAGAGGGAGACTAAATCGGAAGTCCATCCTGGAGTTGCATTGAAATGCTCTTTTCATTTTAGCAGTAAATATTGATCCCAATTCAAGGGCACCAACTGAGCTCCAGAACATATTTATATTACGAGCTGCTGCTCCTTACCAGTTGTGTTCTTCCGCAGGTCATCTGAAAGTTGGTAGTTCTGTGTCCTCAGCTCTAAAAGCTGAGCCTGGAAAACAACAAAAAAGGTTATAGAAGGAGGGGATGACATTGCACTAAAACACGTAAAAGCCTTTGACCAGTTAGCCTTGTCAGAGCTAGAACGACACATAGGACATAGGCCTATCTCCTGTTTCTGTAAGGTGTGGCAGCCTAATGTACAAGTATACCCCCTGGACAGGAAGCTAGTCTGTAGCAGGGCCTTACCCCCCAGTCCATCGCCTTAATTCTGAGTGCCAAGCAGAGAGGCATCAGGTCCCATGTTTTGACTCTTTGGTAAGGGACACTAACCAACCACAAGGCCACGGAGTTGGTTTAAGCCTATATAAAGGGTCAACTTAATTAAACATTAAAACATCTGACTGTACACATAATCTGATTCAGGTCGACTTCAGATGAACAAGCAATGCATTATTTGGGCTAGCTAGCCATGGGCACTATCTGGTTTGGAATACTGAACACACCCACTATAATAAACAGTGAATGGCGTCCAGTCCCTAAAGGCTGCGAGTAGGCATGAGGCTAACGTTGAATGACCAAACCCGTGACCCATAATAAGTCTTGGAAAGCTATTGGTTACGCGAAATTAACTAGCTAGCTGACGTTATAGTTTTCACCGAATGTATTTATTTAAAACATTTAACAAAAACAGCACACAACTATCAGACACGGATGTTTGAAATCAATAACAGGAAGATAACTTTGCCATTAATAAAGATATTGTCGTGAAGATTAATGAAGACCAGAGTATGTCATTTCAAGCTAACTAGCTAGCCTAGCCATTTAAGCTAGTTAACGGTTAACTCGCAAACCAGCTAAGGTTAGCTAGCTGTTAAACTAATGTTATTTGAACATAAAGCAAACTATTGGGATTATCACATTTGCATGTTTGTATAGAATACTAAAACGATATGACTAACTGCCTGTTGCTTTTGGAATAGCAATTTTTGCTGACACTATCAACATAGCTAGCCACATCCCTGGGTTGCAATGTTGGCCTAGCTAGTAAAGGAAGCTACCACATTTGCTTTACCGTTCCGTCGTTTAGCTCTGGACAGGTTGACGGAAAATCCCATTTTCATAAAATACTCTGAAGGTGACAACAAATTTGAAACAACGGGCATTAAAAATGGACATCTGTCAACCTAGCTACCTGCATCCGATGGAACTCCTCCTCTGATAGTGCCTGCGCCATCTTCACTCAAGCAGCTAGGAAGGACTCTGCTATTAGCAGAGGTCCTGTGTGATAAAAGTGCCCCTGGGAATAGGCTATACTGCCTTTCTGTATATCCTTATGGAAAACACGACGTAGTTGTAAATAGAAATGTAAATGTATCGGACGACTTGGCTTTTAGATGAGGGAGGGAGTGCACTATCACCATTCTCCCTAATCTAAACATTACTCCATAGCTAGGTATTGTCATTGCAATAACCACACCTGTCCAGTAGGTGGAGTCCTGAGTCCAGATCCATAACGTCATTTTATAAACTGGGTGGTTTGAGCCCTGAATTCTGATTGGCTGAAAGCCATGACTTATCAGACCGTATGACAAAACATGTAGTTTTACTGCTATAATTAAGTTGGTGACCTGTTTATAATAGCAATAAGGCTCCTTAGAGGTTTGTGATATATGGCCAATATACCACGGCTAAGGGCTGTATCCAGGCACTCTGCATTGCATAAGAACAGCCCTTAGCCGTGGTATATTGGCCATCTACCACACCTCCTCCACACTTATTGCATAAGTGACAAAATGGAGGTGCCTCTAGCACTGAATTACCACGTGATTGTAAACTGTGAGCTTATTAGTCCATTTGAAGTAATTGTTTGTTCGCTGTGATTGGTTGTAGGTGTTATGATACTGTGGTTTGTTGAGACTAATTGTTTGTATGGTTGTGGCTAGTGGATAATAGTTGTTGCCAACTGTAGCTTTAAAAGAAAATGTAACCAGGCAAGTCAGTTAAGAACTAATTCTTATTTACAATTGTGCGCAGCCCTATGGAACTCCAAATCACGCAGGTGTGATATAAGCCTGGATTCGAACCAATTATCCCATGCTGCTAAGTAAAGTCATGTCTGTCCGTAGCTGGGTTATGCTTAGCTCAAATGTTGCAGTTGTCAACAAACCATCAGTATCACCGCACAAGTATGACGAGAAAGCACCTCCACCTATTATTTACTATGGCGGTGCGTTTTCCAGAGGCAGAGGGGAAGTGTTGCACATCGATTGTGTTTGAACCAACATTTCAGTGTCACAGTTGAGTTGACAATCCTTTTTACGGTCTCTGTTTTGAGTGTATGCCTAACTGGTGGCTGTGTGAATTTGGAGACAGATAGGCTAGCCATTTTCTTTTTAACATTGCATCTGAAAAAAAGAAATCACGTGTTGTTGATGAGGCATGTTCTGATGGAACCGTTACAGTTTCAGTAAACCATGCATCGATATGCCGCCCTTCTCCAATACGAAGTGTAGGCTATAGCAGTAGAATAAACACCCATATAATACAGACATAGTAAAATCACTAAAGTTTCCTGGCGGTGAATTGTCTGCACGTTGGTTTCATCTGCTCAGAATACTAGCCGAGCACACCTTGGAATACAACAACAATAGAACATGAACAATGAACAATGTAAATAACCACATAGGATATATTTTTTAGAAAGTGTCAGGCTAATTAATATCCCTGAGAATATCATCAGGCTGCAAGTTTTAGGACTACTTTTTAGTCTAAATGTGATTCATGCATTGATAGCCTGCTTGATAACTTTATAATAACACATTATTTAACTGTACAACTAACGTAAAATAATAGAGCTTTTGAAAATGCGTTGAATGTCTTTTGAAGATGCTTTGAATATTCTTGTTGGCAAAGAATAAATATGCTATACATTTTTCCATCTGTTGTAATAGTAGTGTATTGGAGTTCATGTGAAAGTTCCTCCCCTGTTTTGACGCCAATAAATAAGCCAGTAGCTTTCAATGCGGAAATGTACATGACTTGCCTCACAGTGACAATGACATAAGGAACGTTCCAAGAGGTAGGCTAATCATCGCACTAGAGATTGGTGCGGCAAGGCGCTCTGCGTTTGTTTAGAATTGTTGTATTGATATAGTGGCCGCCCGCTGCCTGCCATTTAAAAAGTTAAATTGACATCCCTAGCCGCAGCACGGATGGAGCATCTATCGAGGTTCGTAGGTCAGATGTCCTTGACAGATGACAGCAGAGCAGAGGGCATCATCTCATCGGAGTATAGTGTAAGTGAGAATCACCATACCTGTATATCAAATCAAATCAACTGTTATTGGTCACATGCACATGGTATATTCTCGGGTTATAATTAATTCCCATAGAAAGACAATAAGACCAGGTGATATTTTCAGATGAAAAAAAAAAGTATGATTTAAGGCATGTGCAAAGCACTTCGTGGGACTTTCACATTGCAATTGCATTAATCTATTGATTGCAAATAACTGGTTGAATAATGGCTAAAGATTGTGTGTACGCTGTGCATGATGTACAACATCACAGGCTGCACATCATACACTGGTCCAGTTGTAGATAAGGGTAGTAAACCTGAGAGGTATGATGATTAAACAAAGGAAAAGTAGGCTACTGAATTGTTTGTTTGAATGTTATATCTGCAAATCATGTTGGCTACTTGTTTTCTGTATAGTATAATACAATGCATGTTGTAACTTGCTTTCTGTATAGTATAATACAATGCACGTTGTAACTTGTTTTCTGTATAGTATAATACAATGCATGTTGGCTACTTGTTTTCTGTATAGTATAATACAATGCATGTTGTAACTTGAATGCAGTTGACAAAAACCTTCTGTCAAACCAGTGGCATCTCTCTTTAAGGCACATACAGAAGTGAACCTTGGTTATTTAGTTATGTTTTGACATTACACTGAACTGAATAGCAAAATTTGCAGAAGTATATTTTGTTAAACTACTGTAGGCTATTGTTCTTCTTACATGTAAACCTCTGTAAGTGTTAAGATACAGTAGGTAGGCTAGTCCTTTTTTTCCCTAATTTAGCTTCCAAAGTTCAAAACTAAGTTATTTATTAACACTGAGGCCACTATGGGAAACATTTCCTTGTTGCAGCTAGTAGACTGTTGCGTAAGATTCTTTATTGACAATGTTCCATTGTTAGGGGTGCCACTGTTTTTACATGCCAGCCTCAGATTGGTTTCAATAAACATGATTCTGTTGACTGTTTGTACCTTGAATTAATGACAGTAATGATCGAAATAGTAATACACATGTGAACTATTTTCTAACCAGCCTCATTCAAATCAAATCAAATTGTATTTGTCAGATGCGTCGAATACAACAACCTTACAGTGAAATGCTTACTTACAAGCCCTTAACCAACAATGCAGTTTCAAGTATAAAATAAATAAATAAAAGTAACTAATAATTAAAGAGCAGCAGGAAAATAACAATAGCGAGGCTGTGTACAGGGGGTACCAGTACCGGAGTCAATGTGTGGTGCACCGGTTAGTTGAGGTAATATGTACATGTAGGTAGAGTTATTAAAGTGACTTGGCATTGACAATAACAGAGAGTAGCAGCAGCGTAAAAGAAGGGGGGGGGGGGCAATGCAAATAGTCTGGGTAGCCATTTGATTAGATGTTCATGAGTCTTATGGCTTTGGGGTAGAAGCTGTTTAGAAGCCTCTTGGACCTAGACTTGGCGCTTCAGTACAGCTTGCCGTGCTGTAGAGGAGAGAACAGTCTATGACTAGGGTGACAGAGTCTTTGACAATTTTTAGGACCTTTCCCTGGTGTAGATGTCCTGGATGGCAGGAAGCTTGGCCCCAGTGATGTACTGGGCCGTATGCACTACCCTCTGTAGTGCCTTGCGGTCAGAGGCCGAGTAGTTGCCATACCAGGCAGTGATGCAACTCGTCAGGATGCTCTCGATGGTGCAGCTGTAGAACCTTTTGAGATCTGAGGACCCATGCCATATTTTTGTTGTGCCCTCTTCACGACTGTCTTGGTGTGCTTGGACCATGTTAGGTTGTTAGAGACTAAGAGACTAAGGATGTGCCAAGTGAGAAATGGTGGTAATGTAATTATGTCTATATTATGGCATGAAGAAAGCTGTGATATTGTATCAGTATTACTTCAGTCCCTATCTTCACCCCAATCTGGTCTTGAACTAGGGACCCTATGAACACAGCAACTGCCTCCCACTCCAACTGCCTCCCACAGCATCGTTACCTGTCGCTCGACAAAAGCCGCAGTGCAAGGGAATCAACTAGTTCAAGGTCTCAGCGCTAGTGACGTCAGCGATTGAACTGCCACTAGCGCACACAACAAACTAGCCAGCCATTTCACACCGGTTACGTTATTACATGCAGGGCCTTCAGAAAGTATTCACACTCCTTGATTTTTTTTTACACATTGTGTTGTGTTAAAGGCTGAATTTAAAATGGATTACATTTCTAAATGTTTACAAATTAATTTAAACTGAAAAGCTGAAATCTCGTTAGTCAATAAGTATTGAACCCCTTTGTTATGGCAAGCCTAAATCAGTTCAGGAGTAAAAATGTGCTTAACAAGTCACATAATAAGTTGCATGGACTCACTCTGTGTGCAATATTAGTGTTTAACATGATTTTTGAATTACTACCTCATCTCTGTAAGCCATGCATACAATTATCTGTATTCTGTAAGGTCCCTCAGTCAAGCAGTGACTTTCAAACACAGATTCAACCACAAAGACCAGGGAGGTTTTCCAATGCCTTGCAAAGGGCACTTATTGGTAATAACAATACAAATAATAATAATATCCCTTTGAGCATGGTAAAGTTATGAATTACACTTTGGATGGTGTATCAATACACCCAGTCACTACAAAGATACAGGTGTCTTTCCTAACTCAGTTGCCGGAGAGGAAGGAAACTGCTCAGGGATTTCACCCCAATGGTGACTTTAAAACAGTCACAAAGTTTAATGACTGTGATAGGAGAAAACTAAGAATGGATCAACAATATTGTAGTTACTCCACAGTACTAACCTAATTTCCAAAGTGAATATAAGGAAGCTTGTAGAGAATAAAAATATTCCAAAAGGTGCATCCTGTTTGCAACAAGGCACTAAAGCACGGCTCTCCAACCGTGTTCCTAGAGAGCTACTGTCATGTAGGTTTTAACTTTAACCCTAATTTAGCCCACCTGATTCTAATATTTAACTTCAACTGGGTTTGGAGTGAAAACCTATGGGGGGGTAGCTCTCCAGGAACAGGGTTGCAAAACACTAAAACACTAAAGTAATATTGCAAAACATTTGGCAAAACAATTACATTTTTGTTCTGAATACAAAGTGTTATGTTTGGGGCAAATCAAATACAACACATTACTGAGTATCACTTTCCATATTTTCAAGCATCATGTTATGGGTATGCTTGTAATTGTTAAGGACTGGGAAGTTTTTCAGGACAAAAAATAAACGTATTGGAGCTAAGAGCAGGCAAAATTCTAGAGGAAAACGTGATTCAGTCTGCTTTCCACCAGACACTGGGAGATGAATTCACCTTTCAGCAGGACAATAACCTAAAGGACAAGTCCAAATATTCACTGGATTTGCTTACCAAGGGGATATTGAATGTTCCTGAGTGGCCGAGTTACAGTTGTAACTAAAATCGTCTTGAAAATCTATGACAAGACTTGAAAATGGCTGTCTAGCAATGATCAACAACCAAGTTGACAGTGCTTGAAAAAAATGTACAAGAATAATTTGCAAATATTGTAAGATCCTGGTGTATAAAGCTCTTAGAGGCCCAGAAAGACTCACAGCTAGAATCGCTGCCAAAAGTGATTCTATCATGTATTGACTCAGGGGGTTGAATACTTACAGTATCTAATCAAGATATATTTGTCATTTATTTATGATTCATATTTAACAAACTTTAGAATTTTTCTTCCACTTTGACATTACAGAGTATTTTGTGTAGATCTTTTTTTTTTTTTTTGTGACAAAAGGGCTGAGGGAATATGGCTAGTACAGTATGTGGTTACTAATGTGTAAAGATTGGTTTCGTTGGACCTGAGACTTCCTACATTCAAGGTTTCTGCTCTCAATCTACCTCTCTTTTAATTACAGTTTCACAATCATGAAAGTTGCTCCCAACCTCATCTCAGCTTCCATGTCTCTTTGTGTTTGTAGAATATCCGTGATCGATCTTCCATCATCAAGAAAGATCTTGGCCTCACGACGAAAGCCGGGGCACTGAAGGACAATGTAAAGAAGAATCGTTACAAAGACATTTTACCATGTAAGCACAATGATGGAGACTTAAAAAACGTTAGTGGTTTTTACTCTAATTGAAAATTATATTCTTGCTTAATATTAAGCTTATCTGAACAAAAACTCATATATTTTTATATAGATGACCAGACCCGTGTTCCCCTAACTCTACTGACGAATGACAATGACTCTGACTATATCAACGCCAGCTTCATTAAAGTACGGTATTGCCCTCTCTCATTCAGTAAGTCCTATTGCATTTCATTCAGCTCGGTCTGATGCTGATTATTCTGCTATATCTCGTCTGTCCTCTAGGGTGCAACAGAGACCAGAAAATACATAGCGACCCAAGGACCTCTGAGGCACACTTTGGTTGACTTCTGGCAAATGATTTGGCAGTATGATGTAAAGGTAAGGAAGATTGTATTCAGCTTTCCTATAAATGTAGTAGAGCAGCTCTGTTGCACAGATGAAGAATGGGAAAATTGTCTCAATCTAATTTTATCTTTATTTAACTAGGCAAGTCAGTTAAGAACATATTCTTATTTTCAATGACGGCCTAGGAACAGTGGGTTAACTGCCTGTTCAGGGGCAGAACAACAGATTTGTACCTTGTCAGCTCAGGGATTTGAACTTGCAACCTTCCGGTTACTAGTCCAACGCGCTAACAACTAGGCTACCCTGCCACCCCTAATGTTACCTCTATTCCTATCCCTGTTTTAGGTTATAATCATGGCTTGCAGAGAAATTGAAATGGGAAAGGTAAATGCCCTTTTAGTCACATTTGAATAAAAAAAGGTACAGTGGAAGTGTGAACATATTATTGTACTGTATAATTCAACTTTGGTGCTGGTCTCCACTTGACTCATAATGTTGTTGTTTTTTTCACTCTTTTTTTTTTTTTAGAAAAAGTGTGAGCGCTATTGGACAACTGTCAAGGAAACAACCCCCTTTGGTCCCTTTATTGTCTCAAATGTACGTCTTTGTCGATATATCTTCATTATATTGTATACTGTGAAGATACACAGGCCACAGAGAAGTTGTAGCTGCACTGACACAACTTTCAGTTGATCCAGATTTATCTTCTTAGTTGTATTACTATTCAGGAGTCGTCCCAGACAGATGGGTTGCCTCCCACAATGTTACCAATATTCCAGCATGCACAGAGTGCTGTCCCACTAGGCACAGATGTTAATTTAACGTATATTCCACATTGGTTAAGTGACATATTGAAATGATTCAACCAGTGTTTGCCCAGTGGGGTTGTTTTATAGTCTGGGTTTTCAGAGAATATTCAAGAAGACTTCCCTTTTTACCCAACATCCTCCACAGATGATGTGTCAGTTCCTGTGTACTAAGTTTACTCAGTTTGGTTATTTTATGGCATATTGACTCACATGTTGTTGTCTGCATAAAATCACAGGCACCTGTTTCAGGAAACACTAGTAGAAGATTTTTAATTGAAATGTTATCACGTTTTTACAGCTTGAAGAATCCAACCCAAATGAGGAAGTAGTCTTGAGGACTCTGACTGTGAGATTTCATAATGTAAGTGTCCAACTGTGAAAAGGGTATTATTTTGTGCTGTTTTTCATCAGCAGCACTAGTCAAAGAATTCTTCAATATCGTAGAAAAACAAGTCAGTGTTATTATCCACATTGGATCATCTCATATTATTTGTTGGTATCCAGGAAGTTGAATGAGCGGGAGCCCGTGAAGTCATATGCAAACCATGTTTTCTGTTTGTCTAGGAAACACGGACTATCTCTCAATTCCAATACACAGCTTGGCCTGATCATGACATTCCATACACATCTGGTGGTATTTTAGAAATGATGGATATGGCTCGCAAAGCCCAGGGAAACAACACTAGCCCTGTTCTCATCCACTGCAGGTCTGTTTGTCCCCTATACATGACATACAGCACAGCCCCTATGATTACTGTCTGCCCAGTGGACTTGTTGTGCTCTGAGAGGAAATTGTCGCACACAGAGACAGACTTTGATCTATATGCCCATTAAAATTCATCAATGCATATCATTCAATGTTGTTCATCACAAGGCCACATGTACTCCTTGAGCTCCATGTGTTTTAATAATGCCATTTAGCTGGGCTCCTGAGGGGCTCAGCGGTAAAGGGAACTGCATCTCAGTGCCAGAGGCATCACTACAGACCCTGGTTCAATCCTGGGGTGTATCACTACTGGACGTTATGGCGAGTCCCATAGGGCGGCGCACAATTGGCCCAGCATCGTCTGGGTTTGGCCTGGGTAGGCCGTCATTGTATATAAGAATTTGTTCTTAACTGACTTGCCTAGTTAAATCAAGATATGTTAAATATTCAGGACCTCGTGTCATATCCAGACTTGTGACCTTCTTCTCTGGTAATGTTTGAGTACTGCTGTCCAACTGAGACTGAATGGAGCAGACCATGTATTTGGTTGTGTTTTGTATTTCCAGTGCTGGTTGTGGAAGAACAGGGGTGATTTGTGCCCTGGATTATGTTCATGATCTTCTTGTCACAAAGGTAGTACTGCATTACATTGATGGCATCATTTAGGGAATTAATTTAGGGAATTGGTTTTACAAGACCTGTGTAGACTGCAACTAAAAACAATAATACTTGTAAAAAAATATTTTTAAAAAATATATATTGGTGGGTATGAGTGTTTTGACTAATGCATTCTCATATTTCTCCACCAGCAAATCAAAGGAGATTTCAGTATCATGAAGATTGTAGTGGAACTAAGGAGACAAAGGCCATCAGCTGTTCAGACAAAGGTATTTTATTATCAGACAGAATTACATACGAGAAATTGTGCTTCAATCATCTTTTTTCCATCCTTCCAACCAGGAGCAGTATCAGTTTGTGTTTTCTGCCGTGGCTTATATGTTTGAGAAGGCTTTACGGTCACCTGAGAACAACTACCAGAATCTCACCAAGGTAAGACAGAAACAATTATCAGGTTTTTGTAATTGCTATCTCCAACCGACAGATGTCAGCCTTTCTAAAGGCAAAATACAACACAGTATTCAACACATGCCGTACTAGCATTCAGGTTCAAGCAAGCTTTACTAGAACAATAAGACATGAGAGGGTATGTAGTATTATTGGGGATTATTGACACGTCTGTGTTGCGGTCAGATGCTGCGTTTACACAGGCAGCCCAATTCAGATCTTTTGCTCGGTCAGATCAGATCTTTTGCCAATAATTGGGCAAAAGATCAGAATTGGGCGGCCTGCACAGCCAGAGGTACAAGGCAAAGCTGACACAATATGTCAGTTTGTCTGTTATTAAAAATAGAAACTAACAAAAGCCCCGTCTTTTCCTTGTGTCATCCATTCAATCTGATCACGTTACACTTCCGTCTGACATTTCAATGTGATGAGTGGAGTAAAAAGAACATACAAAAAAATGTTACGCAGGAAACCAGCCATCACGCTTCCTCTCTATGCAAATATTGGCACATTGAAGATGATTGTTCACACATTTTCATACAGAGCCTGAACTTTAGAGACACAGTCCTATACCTCTCTGGTCCTTAACGGCTTATTTTGTTGTTTATAGAGCAACCAACCTCTCTATGATGACGTTGAGTCTGTGAAGACCTCTCCACCGATAACATCAGCCATCACTCAGCCACTTGAAAAAAGGTAGGAGCGAGTATTCTTTCTTTGTTCAGTCTGATGTGTGATGTGCATCAACATACACACAATAACAACAGTTTCTGACTTCAATAAGCAGCCTGAGATATTGGTATACCACAGTAAGGTTGTGGAGATGTTGACTTTCAGTTTGCGAGAGCGAGAAAGAGAGAGAGAGGGAGAGAATGAGAGCGAGGGAGAGAATGAGAGAGAAAGAGAGAGAGGCAGATAGAGAGAGAGAGAGAGAGAGAGAGAGAAAGAGAGAGAGAGAGAGAGAGAGAGAGAAAGAGAGAGAGAGAGATTTAGGGAGCTTCCTGTTTTGTACAAGTGATTCCATTGTCATCTATTTCAGTTGGCTGTACAACAGGGTTTTGTGTTTGTTGGGTGTGTAGTTTTAGTGTACATAAGCTTATCGATACCAAATCATTTATTCATATTTTGATTGATTGATTAAGTCAACTATTACAGAATATATATAGATATGTACCTGCCTTGACAATCAAGCAAACACTATTAAAGTTGCAGTATGTAACTGTTGTGGTCAAATATACACTACCGTTCAAAAGTTTGGGGTCACTTAGAAATGTCCTTGTTTTGAAAGAAAAGCAAATTTTCTTGTCTATTAAAATAACATCAAATTTATCAGAAAAACAGTGTAGACATTGTTAATGTTGTAAATTACTATTGTAGCTGGAAACAGCAGATTTTTTATGGAATATCTTCATAGGCGTACAGAGGCCCATTATCAGCAACCATATATTTCAAGCGGTTTAGTACAATGATTCAAAGACACTATACTTGCTTGTTTTATCACAGAAACTGAAATTAGGCTAGTTTTAGCAACCAGGAAATGGCTGAGCGATATCTGTGTAGTGCACCTTTAATATTGCTAAATGTACTGTATATTCAAATACTGTGTTGTCGTACACGTTGAAGATCTTGAAGTGAAAGGGACTTTAAGCCAGTTATTGTTAGTTACATTTTACAGAACTTTAGGGAAACATGATTCATGAATCAGAAGGATGTCATCATTCCTGTACTACTAAACATTCATCGTGCTGCAGAGGAAGTGACACACAGGGCTGTTAAACATCACTTTCACATCCTCTTTCCTCCCTCCCATATGTTCAACTGTTACCAAGAACCCGCCAGCTCGTATCACAGGCTTAAACACAAATGATCTATATCTCTGTAAACATGGTCAAAGAGTCCGTAGGAAATCAGGATTGTAACATTGACATTTTTAATCAATCTTAATTTCTATACCGATATACTAATGGTAAAAATCCACTGTGGAAGCCCCAGAAAGAAAACGGACTAGATAATGAAAATTCAGTCATATGTATAATAGTTATGGCCATCTAGTGTGTAGAGCAGAAACAATAAGGCCACATTTGTACATTTCTTCTCACTGTTGATGGAATTGTGGATGTCTACTCCTCTTTAGAAATTCTAGTGTGCAGCCCAGAGCGCCTCAACTGTGCCAGCAGACGATGGATGACACCTATGCTGTGGTCAACAAGTCCAAACAGCTTCCGTCACCAGCCTCTTCCTCAGCTCCTCCGGCCGCTCTCCATCACTATGACAACACAGAGCTGGGCACCCTGAAATGCCCCGCCACTGCTCTCTACAGCACGGTCAAGCCCAAGAGCAGGTGTCCTCCAGTCAATCCACCTCCAGCGGCCTCACCCATATATGACACAGCTAGACCGGCCAATCACAGGCTAGCTGATGCCACATTAGGGAAGGAACAGAGTGGCTATGAACAGGTCACAGGTGAGAGCATTTTAGGGAGACCAATCTGAGGCCAGCTCTGATTTTGTTTTAGTCATTATGCCTTGCAAAGAATATCCAGTCTTTTAGAAGAGCATTGTAATCTAGATCTAGTAACCTCAGTCCAATATTGTGAAACTGGGGAAATTGTGTAATGTTTATTTACGACGGCATACACTGTCCTTTTAAGTATTAAATCAATGTGAAAAGTAATTTGAGTCCTACATTGACCACAAAGGAGCAATATTTGTTTTCCATCTTCATTCAGTTTCTTGCCAGTAACAATTCCTTGACAGCCATATTGAGCTGTTTATGTGGAAAATGTTTTACTGATTCTTACTGTTTGCTTTTCTCTAGCTGAGCATCATTCCTCGATGGGAGATGACTATGAATATGTCTCAAATCCCATCAAAGACCTGACCAACAGCTGCACTCCTGGTAGCATGGGTGAATATCTGCTTGTGTTTGTGATACTGTTATCCAATGCCTTTTACTGCTACTATCCCGTGCCATTATAGCTACCCAATGTAATATCCATTTCCTCAGAATCTCATGATAATTGTGACTGGATGTCAAAACAAGGATATGTACTTGCAGGCGCCTTCAACTAATCCCAAACGCATTTCTCAACTGTCCCTCAGGGTTCAACTGTCGCATTAGGAAACCCAAAGGGCCCCGGGATACCCCGGCAGAGTGGAGTCACGTGGAGAGATGATACAGCAACCACATACCAGGCCTGGGAATGGGCTCTTTCTTTTCTAACCCTTTTGAGTTGGTATATTTTTCAGATCTGTTGTACCACTTTCTTTATTTATTGTGATTGATATTACTGATGGAAAAATATATATATATTATGAAACATCGTCCCATTCTGAGACAGGTATTGTTTTTGGATACTACACAGGTTTTTGGATCTTCAGCTGTCCCCATTGGAGAAGCCTTTTAAAGACCCAGTTTTGGTTCCAGGTAGAACCCTTTCCACAGAGGAACCCTGAAGGATTCCACCTGTAACCAGACATGATTCTTCAAAGGGTTCTCCTATGTGGACAGTCGAAGAACCCTTTTGGAAGTTTCTTTTTCTACGAGTGTATTTACCAAATTCAAGTTATGGTGTGACGGCACTAACCAACAGGGGGCACTATAGTAACATGGGATAATGAGCTGTTCAATATTAACGAAACAGGTATTGTAAAATGTTTTTTTCACAGGTATTTTTTTTAAATCTCTACTCATTTCTGGTGACAAGGACTGGTGATAAAGACAACCATTTCTTCAAGGTTCTTTGAAATACATCTTTGTATTAGGCCTGCTTACTTACCACAGTCAATGCAGCATACATGTAGATACAACAAATGTTCTGGTGATCACATTAAAAACAATGTGCTTTACTTGAAAACACTTTGCTGAACATTCTGTGCTGGAAATAGCAGCTTTGAAGATTGACCTCTGACTTCTGTGGCTATGCTGATATTGTGTTTCAGTCATGGAAATCTTCTTACACTCTGAAATGAACATCTGTGTATCTGCCAGATACCAAGCTGATACTTTGTCAAAAGCAACAACAAAAAAACTGAGAGAAGTCTCTCTGGAGATTAAGTCAGCAATGCACTTAAATAGCTAACATTATAGCTATGTTTTTGTTTACCTTTATTTAACTAGGCAAGTCAGTTAAGAACAAATTCTTAATTACAATGACAACCTACACCAGCCAAACCCGGATGATGCTGGACCAATTGTGCGCCACCCTATGGGACTCCCAATCACGGCCGGTTGTGATACAGCCTGGATTCAAACCAGGGTGTCGGTAGTGACACCTCTAGCACTAAGATGCAGTGCCTTAGACCTCTGCGCCACTCAGGAGTTTAGATGTGTGGTCCTATGTCATGTTCCTATAGAAAGTTGCCCATAATAACTTTTTTTTTTAAACCCAGCCGTGGAGACCCAACGCTAGGACGAGCGTGTGTGATAGACAATTGAGGGGGTGTTGCTAATGGCCACTCTGTGTTCTAGTTGGCAGTGCATGTGGGATGTCAAGGGTTTAAACTCGGCTGGATGGCTAATCCCATTCAACAGATGCTAATGTGAAAAGACAATCTAATGACCTGCACCATGGCTTCTCAACCCAAGCCTCCAGCTATCTCATAGCAACCCTTCACCCAGATTTAGCCACCACACACACACACACACAAACACATGTTCACATATGCATTTTCACACACACACACACACACACACACACACACACACACACACACACACACACACACACACACACACACACACATTAAAATGCACTAAAGCAAATCAATATTTTGACATTTTTTCATTATTATTTGCTGCTGTGTCTGATGTATTGACTGGTGATATTAAATCTCCCTTTAGGGGATCAATAGAAACCTTACCTTATCTTATTATAAACTCATGAAAATGAATCAGAACAAAATGAGCCTCTACAAATTATAGTAACTGTCATACTGAGTGGGACGTATTTAATACATCAGACTAAGAAAAGTAGATACAGATGTAGGATCTTAATTTGATCACTCTTTTGTTGCTGAGTATTTTCCTGCACCGAAATGCAGATGAGCTTTGTGATTTACATAGATTAACTGAAAACCCACACTAACACATGGTTGCATTAACAGTATTTAACTTTTTATGTAGCCTATACTTTTGGCCAGCTAAAAGCCTTACCACCGATCAAGCAACATTATGGACTAAAGTCCATTTGCTGCAAGATTGTTTTGCTGTGACAATATAGGTCATATTAAGATCCTACATATGTATCTGGATAGCATTACATTAAAATGTCACAAGTTTTTTTGTATTTTTTAACTATTTAGAATGGATTTTTCTGAAGTTTGTTCATGTTTCCGGAGAGTACAACACAGAGAACGTGTAAATACCGCCCTCTTAGGACACAATTGTTTCTCGTTATAACCAAGTTAACTTAAACTGTTAACAATAGTCTGTGGCCATTGTGTAAACTCCAGACATATTAGGGTAGGCACTTGGAAATTGATCCTGATCTGTTTAGTCTTTTTACGAGCAAAAAAGTATTGATTGGTCGATACCTTGCATCTGATTTCATTTCCCATCTGTTTTCTTACTGAAATTACCATTCATTACATTCAGACAAATACATTTTACAGTAAGACCTTTAGTATCTTTCAGATCAAATATCAAGGAAATAAATCCATATATGAATAAAGAAAAATAACATTCTGTGTGAAATGAGTGTAAGGGAATTGGAGAGGGAGGGTGAGATTCCAACATGAGCCCAGGCCTTTGTGACTAGGTGTGTTGGTATTGAGTGAATAGGCCAAGTTTTGGATGTATCTTGCTCTCTGAGCTGCAGAGGGTTAGAGCCAGAAGAAGTGAAGTAGGGGGATGCAGGGGTGAAAGGGAGTTAGTTTGGACCGGTGTCAAAAGGTCTGTAAGACAGGAGGGAGAGAGGGGAAGAGGCTGCTTTCAATTAAAGACCTGGCAGGACTGGACGCTCAGTAGTTTGACTCTGGTGAAAAGAGGCGACAGTTCAATAGCTGTAATGTAATCCACATAATTACATGTATTATTTATTTTACATTATGACACTTCCAAACCAACAGAAAGTCCACTGGATTACGCCATAGCGATGGAATGTGTCGTGAGTGACAGTGCACCTTTAAGGATTGCCAGGATCTGGGCATTCTGTAGCGTTCTCAGAATAACTCTGAGATAAAACATTGTCCAAGGAATGAAACATGTTTATAAAGAGTAAACACAGAAGATAAATATTTGGTCATTGGCAACAGTATGCTTCTTTATTTTGTTCATCTAACATGTGCGGTGCAGTATCACTCAGCTCCACAGTGTTTTCATTTGAAGACGACTAAACAAACACCTCTTTTTGAACAAGTATGCTAGGCCTCCCTTCCTGTTGTCTCCGTGTTCACTGACTCACTCCTCTCTGTCTCAATGTTTTCCTGTCTCAGGGCCTTTGTCAGTTCCCCCTAGCCTTCAAACTGTAATCTAAAATGTGTCACCATCCCTGGATGTGTTTTTTCATTAATCAATTGATATGGGATTAAGCAAAATGACAGCGTAGAGCCGAGGAGTAACTGACTCCTCTCCTCTTCAGTTTGATAATGCCTGTGAGTTGGCCTCTCTGGGGCAAAGAGCTGGTGTGTAGGAGGTTTGGGAATGTACTTTGATTACAGCAAAGGATGCTGGTAGAGCAGGCAGGACCTGTGGTTACAGTGGATTATACTCCCGCTGAAATGTATACATACTGTGCTCTGCCCTGCCTCACTCCCCCATCTCTCTCTTTCTCACTCTCTCTCTCTCTCTGATATCTCTCTCTCTCTCTGTCCATCATTCTCTCTCTTCAACCACAAAGTACAGCTCTTTCTGTAGCTGAAGCAGAGGGGTGGCACAGAGAGCTGGAACAGGGTGAGTGTGCTGCGTGGCAGTGGCTTTGTGGATGCAGCTCCAAGACTTGGGCTGTTGGCTCGAAGAGTGGAAAGGAGACCACAGGCACGAATTGGATTTCAAGTGGAAAGACCTGTGTATCAGTGAACGACAGCTGCTTACCAAATTGCCACTCACTTAACCATCCCTGATACCAGCCATTACCTGCTGTCCAATACCTATGACATGACGCCCTGAGCATAGACAACCTTTATTGAACAATCACCATACATAGATAGGTATGAGTGGATTGCAGAATTCCGGGAACTTTCAATAAATCCCCTGGTTTCCCAGCAATCCTGGTTGGAGATTTCTGGATTTCCTGCTTATTCCCTTCTTATTCCGGGGATCCTCCAACCGGGATTTCAGAAAAACCAAGGCAACTCTATGTATGACCCTATGTACTTCCACTATGATCTCTATAGCAAAAATAGATCTGTGTTTTCTGCATCACCAATACTCCATTTGTTGGGCCGTTGTTTATCGTTGGCTCTAGGCTATTAGCATTCCCAATATCACTGTATAAGATACTGCTGTATTTACTGTAGATCACAGGTGATTGATGGCACCTTAACTGGGGAGGACGGCTCATAGTAATGGCTGGAACAGAATACATGGAATGCTATCGGAACACATCAAAGACGTGGTTTCCATGTTTGACACCATTCTATTCACACCATTCCGGACATTATTATGAACCGTCCTCCCCTCAGCAGCCTCCTGTGCTGAAGATTATTTTGGCATCTCAGGTTGTGAGTTTGACTCAATATATTGCCACAAGAAATGTCTTGTCAATCGAGTAGAAAAACGCATGGATAACTTTACAGAGTTTAGTGCGAACTGAAAAGTAATACCCCCCCCCCCCCCCCCCCCCCCCGAATATCCAACAAACTGGAATAGTGACTGTTGTTACTGTTGTTGCTTAGAAACTGTTTCAGCTCTACTTCAAAGTTTTCTTGATTTGTTTTTGTTGCAATAAGATTTCAACTTTAGTGAACTGCAGTGATATGGTGCGTTATGAGACACAGTGCATTACGCTTCATTTATTTATTACTGTGCATCGTCACACTTGATAAGTGTTCTCTCGTGTTACATTTTACGTTTGAGTTTGAGATCAGTTGTTTTCCATTACAAACTCAGGCAAACAAACACATTCGAAAGAAAACGAGCACATAAACCACTGCAGGAAAGGCCCCAAAAATATGCCAGTACAATGATACAGGACTACTGGCTTGGTTTTAACGAGACCTTTCATGAGATGCAGGCTCAACCAGTCAAATTGTTCCCTCTCCACCTCGCTGTGGTTTGGGGAGGAGGAGGAGGGTGCTCTCTGTGGTCTGGACCCTCTAAACTACACACATGATTTCACTAACAGCTGTAGTGGCTTATTGAGGCCAGATGTGAGGCTCATGTGGCTGAAGCTGCAGCGCTGGGGAAAGAGCAGCCTGGGGACAGGCCTAAGCACTCAGAAGTCAATAGAGAGGGGCATTGTCATGCATGCTGCAACCCTTTTTATGGTGACTTGAGCAAATTAACAGGGAGTAGGCATCAATTTACACGTAGATTCCTCCGTAATTGTAAAATGTTTTGTTTGCCAAGTCTCTCTCTCTCTCTCTCTCTCTCTCTCTCTCGGTGTGTGTGTGTGTGTGTGTGTGTGTGTGTGTGTGTGTGTGCGTGCGTGCGTGTGTGTCTGTGTCTGTGTGTGTGTGTGCACGTGTGTGTGCGTGTGTGTGTGTGTGTGTGTGCGTGCTTGTCATGAACATTTCCAACTTGACTTGTTTTACAAAGAAAAACAACAGGGGAATGATCATTTCTGTTTGATCCCTGGAAATGCCCATGAACCATTTTGGATGTAAAAATATGATGTGAGAGTTGAACTCGACAGAGCAGTTTGGAACCCTCTTTCTGATTTGTCTATGAACTAATTTACTGCCTGGTGACGTCAGGCAGGCCACAACTCCAGGCAAAAAATTTCAGGCAGTCTTTTCAAACAGCTCTTACACTAACACCTCTGACACTCATTTTCACAATTTCACAGTATTATTCCAACATCATAGAGTGAAAATATAAAACTCAGAGTCTTTAAGACACGTCTACAATACAGCAACGTCTCAAGTCGTTTTCAGAAGCAGGCGATGGCTGGGTGTGTAGGTTGGCTTCTGTACCAGCATGATGCTTTAAAATTATATTCTAGTACAGCTGAAGGTTTTGGCAAAGACAGAGAAGATGTCTGTTTCACTCAGTGACCATTTTTGTTATTGATTAAATAATCCAAACACATTCTGTCAGCACAAGAAGAATGTTTGTTGTCTTACCCTGGAGACATTTGACTATCTGCTATGACTGAGTGTGCAAAGCCGTCATCCAGGAAAATGGTGGCTACTTGGAAGAATCTAAACATTTAATATATATTTTTATTTGTTTGGTTACTACATGATTCCATATGTGTTATTTCATAGTTTTGAATTCTTCACTATTATTCTAACTATTATTCTACAATTTAGAAAATAGTTTTAAAAAATAAAGAAACCCCTTGAATGAGTAGGTGTGTCCAAACTTTTGACTGGTACTGTATATATGAACTAATTTGTTAGATTTTTGCACTCCTATAGCCACTGGGGGGCAGTGGTGGCTTCTATGGGGTAGAGGGCAGTTTCAACCACATCACCCAAACAGAGGCAGCCTCTCAGGCTGACTGACTGACTGACTACAACACAGGCTAATGTTTAACATTGGCCATAATGTTTCCAGCCTCTGAAATGACCATCATAATATCTCATTTCAAAGGCTGAATTGAAAATATTAATGGGCGCTTAAATTATTTATTGATATTGAGGTTAATGAAGTTTAAATGCAGCAATCATAACAATATACACTATATTTACAAAAGTACGTGGACATCCCTTCAAATTAGTGGATTTGTCTATTTTATCCATACCTGTTGCTGACAGGTGTATTAAATTGAGCACACACCCATGCAATCTCCATAGACAAACATTGGTAGTAGAATGGCCTTACTGAAGAGCTAAGTGACTTTCAACGTGACACCGTCATAGGATGCTACCTTTCCAACAAGTCAGTTCGGAACATTTCTGCCCTGCTAGAGCTGCCCCAGTCAACTTTAAGTGCTGTTATTTTGAAGTAGGAGCAACAACAGCTCAGCCACAAAGTGGTAGGCCACACAAGCTCACAGAGCGGGACCACCGAGTGCTGAAGCGCATAGCAGTTGCAACACTCACTACAAAGTTCCAAACTGCCTCTGGAAGCAACGTCAGCACAACAACTGTTTGTCGGGCGCTTCATGAAATGGGTTTCCATGGCCGAGCAGCCGCAGACAAGCCTAAGATCACCATGCACAATGCCAAGTGTCGACTGGAGTGGTGTAAAGCTCACCACCATTGAACTCTGTAGCAGTTGAAACGCGTTCCCTGGAGTGATGAATCACACTTCACGATCTCGGCAGTCTGACGGACGAATCTGGCTTTAGCGGATGCCCGGAGAACGCTGTTGTCCACAGACTTCTGGTCATTCAGTGTAACACTCACGACATGTGTGTCTCTAATACACCCTGGCTCCACTCCAAGCCCATGAGTAGGCAGGACCCATAGGGGATTACTGCTTCTGAACTGCACGCTTGTGAAATTGCCCGAGTCTAATAATGTACAGTATGCAATCAAATTAATAAGGATACTTCCAGGGAGAACCTGACATCATCACAAATGACAGACTCCACCTAGAGGCTATTTCATTCTATCAAATGGTAAATTAATATTACAGAACTGGACTGAGACCATATCCGGCACTATAAAGACCTTGTACCGTAGTCCTGTATGGAAAATGCCTCCCAATATCATTCTGGTTTCCATTTTTTGTGACTGGCATGTTATCATTGTCCCATGATGATAGTACTGCCTGGCATGTTATCATTGTCCCATGATGATAATACTGCCTGGCATGTTATCATTGTCCCATGATGATAGTACTGCCTGGAATGTTATCATTGTCCCACGATGATAGTAATGCCTGTCATGTTATCATTGTCCCATGATGATAGTACTGCCTGGCATGTTATCATTGTCCCATGGTGATAGTACTGCCTGGCATGTTATCATTGTCCCATGATGATAGTACTGCCTGGCATGTTATCATTGTCCCATGGTGATAGTACTGCCTGGCATGTTATCATTGTCCCATGATGATAGTACTGCCTGGCATGTTATCATTGTTCCATGATGATAGTACTGCCTGGCATGTTATCATTGTCCCATGATGATAAGACTGCCTGGCATGTTATCATTGTCCCATGATGATAGTACTGCCTGGTATGTTATCATTGTCCCATGATGATAGTACTGCCTGGCATGTTATCATTGTCCCATGATGATAGTACTGCCTGGCATGTTATCATTGTCCCATGATGATAGTACTGATGATAGTACTGCCTGGCATGTTATCATTGTCCCATCATGATAGTACTGCTTGGCATGTTATCATTGTCCCATGGTGATAGTACTGCCTGGCATGTTATCATTGTCCCATGGTTATAGTACTGCCTGGCATGTTATCATTGTCCCATGGTGATAGTACTGCCTGGCATGTTATCATTGTCCCATGATCATAGTACTGCCTGGCATGTTATCATTGTCCCATGATGATAGTACTGCCTGGCATGTTATCATTGTCCCATGATGATAGTACTGCCTGGCATGTTATCATTGTCCCATGATGATAATACTGCCTGGCATGTTATCATTGTCCCATGATGATAGTACTGCCTGGCATGTTATCATAGTCCCATGATGATAATACTGCCCGCTTTGTAGACTGATGTAAGGATATTCATTTTTGAATTGCGTAGATCTTTGGAAACACAACAATTAGGATTGCAAAATTTCTGAAGCATGCAATAAATTCCCTGGTCATTTAATAAAAGTTACAAAAATTGTGCAACCATAATTCTAGTAGTTCCAACCCATCTTGGAAGAACACCCGACAGCAAATATGATTGGAGGGTGGCTCCAGTAAAGATGCTGGGGTCCCTGTGATGAGGGTCGTGTTTTTCAAAAGGAAACCATATGGTCGTTTCATCTACACCAGGGGGTTCATGGTCCTGTGTTTCCTCTGCTCACATCTCCTAGCCTTCGGCAGGGGGCCGTTCTCCGAAAGCACAGTGTGGTCGAGGAACTTAGGAGGAAGTTCTGTCTTCCTCAAGTGGCTTCAATTAGAGACAGTCACAATTACAGAGGGAGGGAGTACAAGTGGTCAAACCTGCCAAGCTCAAACTCCAACTGGATTACAGGGACGGGCACATGGAGGCTACCACAGCGAGCTAGGCTACTTGGTGATTCCTAACCCACCCCAACCAAGGGTTATTTTAGGAACTCTCCGGTTTCTGTGTCTGGACTGATCTAATTTCACTCCGTTCAACCCAATGACTGATTCAACCTCTTCAGACTAGAATACCATACTGCCGTAGGATGCAAATGTTTGTTTTGTATGGTTTCACTTCCAAGGCCCCATGAAGGCCCTAATATGTTGATAAATACAAACGCTTTCAACACTATTAATTTATACCACAACAAAGAGCACTATAGTTTGTGGTGATTTGTATTCTGCTTTAGCTGAATTGTCTTTACTGCACTGTGGGATTGCAAGTGTCATTCCTCCTAAACTGGCTTTTACTTGACACATGATTTGAATAAGTGTATTGCTTTGCTGCTTGCTGGTGGATGGCATGAAACCACATAACTGGTGAACGACAGACAACGTTGGTAGATTATAACTCCCAATAAGGTGCATATTGCAGCTTTAGAATAAGTTAATACTGAATGTCTTATATATTTACACTGTTCAGAGCAAACGCTAGTCTAAAGTAATTTTTATTTTTCAGTTTTCTCCATGTACTGTATTTCTGCATGTTAACAATATAGTGAGCAACTTGTTTACAGTGACACTGTTTTGATATTGTCCCCAAGCATCCTGTCTCTTGTTTGAAATGTCTGTTTTTACAATATCAAACTACATATCCTTTAATATTGGTTTTATATTGAGGAATAAACATTAGGTTTGTCAAATTGAAACCTACTTATTTCTGTCTTAACATCTATAACTTATCAGGTTATGACTTCAAGGAACTCTCTGTTCTTCATTAAAATAAATATGTCAATCATATTAGCAATTTTTTTTTTACTCCGAATAGTAGCAGATCTATAACGTTAATTCAGATCTCTTGGAACGGGAAGGTGTGCGGTTTATAAACGTTTATAACTGTTTTATTGCATGTTTTAATAACAAAGTGACGATTATGTCCACGTGAGGGAGTTTAGATTTTTTTTTTAATTCTGCAACATATTTACTTTTCACATTTTTCTCTTCCTTATTTTGTATCAAACATCTCTATCCGCCTTGAAAATCCAGCCTTCTCTCTAACATCTGGGTTTGGTAGAAAAATACTCGATTATGGGCGAGCCTTTTCCAACTACTATTAGGGTAGATTTAAGCGCATGCCAAATGTGATCATATATAATCATTATTCAAAAACACCAAATGTGAAGACAAAACGGTATTGTAATTAAATCCATGTAATAATGCATTAGTAACTTAATGTAGCAATTATATTTGATCTTATTCTACGGTTTAGTGAGTAATAATGAGTTTGAATCCCCTTGTTGAAAGTGGTACGTTCCATAAAGGGATAGCTACCCAGCCTTGCTCATCCAGGAGAAAATAAGACCGTTCCTAATGTGTAGAGAGTGCCATGCGATTCAAGCAGTGAGTGCTCTGTTGGTTTATTTCGAGGATTTTGCGCAGAATTATAACTAATTAACAAATAATTATAGGCCTATATGATAACCGCGGGAAAAAGAACTGCACGTGGTTGTGGATGTAACTGTTGCACTTTAAGTACAGGTAGGTCCACGAGCCTGTGTTTCGTTACTGATCTCATTTTACGATGCTGCTGACATAGTGGCTAGCGTTTGAATCCGAAGCATGCTTTTTAAACCATGACTGGGCTTTATAAGACTTTTAAAACATCATGCAGTTTGTATACTGAAAGTGTCGATAACACATTCATAAGCAATAGTCAGTAGGACTGCATGCTTTAGTTGTATAATGCTTTTAGAAAGGGTGCATGAGGTCTTTGGCTGGATATGTAAGCAGCATAGTGTGATGCAAGGAGCCGCCGCCGCTCCTTTCAGAACAAAGCCAAAGGGGCGTTAAAAACATTAGTTATCTGATGGAAAAACAGATCCATTTGCCTTGTGATCATTTCATTTAACATGTGAACGCCCTGGTCTTCATACATAGTTCCTTTTTTTTTTTTTTTTTGTCAAACGAAACGTTAATTATATTCCTCCATGTGCATCTATCTGATAACATCATGGATATGTTCCTAGAGTTTATTAAAACAAAACACAGACAGTAGACTAACTATCATGTAGGTTAATTGTCAACATTAACGTTTATCTTGGCAGATGAATGTTATCAAATTGACTAAAATAGTCTTCCAAGCAGGTCCTAACGTTACCAATTGGATTACTCTGGCTGCTTCACGAACAGGGTGTATTCGGCTCCGGGTTGTTTTCACATATAGGCTACCGTCTGACACATCTGTAACAGCTCCGGTGAAATATTGTCACGTGACCTCACGTTTTTATCAGAAAAATATGCATATGAATTAGAAACATATTCCATTCTGTGAATAATTATCATGTAATAGTGTACCCATTGCTTGTGATGTCCTTCTCAATAATTAATTCAACGGATTTCTTCATAATGCAATTTCAAATCACGTAGCCTATTTTATCCCAATGGAGTATTGATGGTTTCATAAGGGAGGAAACTGCAGGTGATACAATGTGTATCTTCACAACAATGAAGAGCATAGCCAAAGTTGGCAACAATGATATTTAAATAATAGGTTAAAGGGAGATTGCATTTTACACAGGGTCAACACACGGGCAGCCCTGCACATGTGTCACAAAACATTTGTCTCTTGTCTGATGTCTGGTTGTCTTTTTTGTTATCATGGCAGCATAATGCCCGTTGCCAGACTAATCACGATAGTTTGAGATCATTAGGGAAATAAACTAATGTAGGGACAACCTTTCACCCTCACTTAACCCTCCCCCATATGAATGAGGGATTTAGCCTATTCCCACAGGTTAAAGCACTAACAGCTGTATTATATATATATATCTGCAGCATTCACTAACAGCTGTATTATATATATATATATCTGCAGCATTCACTAACAGCTGTATTATATATATATATCTGCAGCATTCACTAACAGCTGTATTATATATATGTATCTGCAGCATTCACTAACAGCTGTATTATATATATGTATCTGCAGCATTCACTAACAGCTGTATTATATATATGTATCTGCAGCATTCATGAATGGGAAAATTGGTTGTGGAAAAAAGAACCCCTAATACACTAAATTACATACCTCAAAACCTATTGTCTCAGTTATATCAGAGAGCAGATATGGCCAGCCAGGTCAGGCATGGGATCTTGAAATCACAGAAGCAAGATTCCACCCTGCATTTGTCATTGTATAAGCTTACAAAGGGGCATTAAGAGTTTCATGATATCATTGACTGAGTAAGTGTCCAGGCTTAGTTGGTCAGGGACAGTCATAGACATTGGTAATCACTGAGCAATAGCTTCTGTCTACAAGCCGTTTCTCAGTTTAATGTCATCCTCTCCATTGTCTGCTGCTGCTCTGCCATGAAGGTAACACACTTAGCTTTTATCTTTAATGACATCTGTCTTTTTCCCCCCTCGGCAGGTGATTTCTGTCCCCCTCTTCCCAAAGGTAATGGGGGAGGTTTTTTAATGGAAACACCCTCCAGACGAGGTTACATATGATAGGTTACATGTACAGTAGAAACACATTGAGTTTATTTATTGTTAAATAAAGGTTAAAACATGTTTTATTATAATGTGAACCTCATGTGTTGATGCTCATGCTCACAGTTTTATCTTGGCAATTCTAATGGATAAAGTAATGCTACCCATTCATTAATTGTCTGACCAAATACCGAAGGGAACATCCCAATGGGAACACTCTGGTTTTCCATACCACTATCTGTGGCTGTGCAATGGAATATCCATACCATACCCATGTTGTCCCTTAGCTCAATTTGTGGTACTGTTTAATAAGCTGTGTAATAAGCTAGTTTCCCTGAAGTTATGTGAGTGGTGTTTGGAGATCGGTTTGCAACGCCAGGATAGTTGGTTCGATTCCCTGGAACACCCATACTCGTTTGGATAAAAGTGTCTGCTAAATGGCACATATTATTATTTATTAATTATGGACAACATTGGGCCAGTGTCTCAGCCTGTTCTCATGTCTGGTGTAACAGTGGGAGAACAGAGGGAACTGCTGACCCTGGAATCATACAGAATGATAAACAGGACTAAAATAACAGGCAGAGGAAACAAACACATGACACTTAGAGTTCCTCTTTCCTCCTCTGTGATGGACTTAGCACCATTGAGATGGAACCGTTCCAGAGCTTCACAGAAACCAAAACCCAGAAGTCTGATTTAGATGTATTCATGTGGAATGTATGCCAAGGCCAGGTGCATACTCAGATCTAGTCTTTAGTTTGGGTGGATGTTTTATCAATTCACCACATACTGTAAGTGCTAATGTGCTTATTCTTAAAATAGATGCAAGCTCTATTCCTCCCCAAACATTTACATTTTTCTGGCAAAAATAGAACTTAATTATGAAAGGAAACGTCTTGGTGTTCATGCCCCATCTGCAGTAGTTTACTGTATGCAGTAAGAGGCAACGTACCATTATGTGAACTAATGACAGTTGAGTAGGGGTGAGTGCCTTTGAAATGAAATTCTCAAATATTCTTGGTTTTGGTCATCTGTATGTACCCATGAGTGGACAGCATCTTCAATAGGAAACAGAGCAATTCTTTTTTTCTAATCAAGTGCTGTTGACCCTCATTAGAGAAGTACTGGTGACAAGAGAGTGGTGTTTTCAGAGTCCTTGATTAGGTGAAATGGTGATTGCCCTGATTGCTTCTTTGTGTTCACGTTTCACAGACACTCCACAGACTCTTTCCATTCCTAACGGTTTATCTAAAAACATGGCCCCCTCTCATCTCCTCCTTTAAAGGAGATTGTGTTTGATGACAGTCAGCAGTAACTAGTCAGTATTTGGGGACCGAGTGGCGCAGTAGTCTAAGGCGTCACTACAGACCCGGGTTCATCCCGGGCTGTATCACAACCGGCTGCGATCGGGAGTCCCATAGGGCGGCCCAGCGCCGTCCGGGTTAGGCCAGGGTTTGGCCGGGGTAAACCGTCATTGTAAAAAATGATTTGTTCTCAGACTGACTTACCTTGTTAAATAAAGGTTAAATAAATACAAACTTTTTTTTAAAGGATTATTCTGATGTTCTCATCCCCTCCATCTTTCATTTGATCCAACTACACTAGCAGCTAGTTGTTAATGTACATAATGGTGTAATGGAGAAAGTGAGGAGTTGGGCTGAGGCTTGAAATTGCATAACCTGAATGCGCTTGTTAATTTTTTAAAAAAGTAATCAGAAGATTGCCATTTAATATTGGATGTGTGATCTGTCCCGTAATGGTTTAGATGTCACGACCCAAACAAAGCCATTGGTAGGTATTGAGTAATAGCCTAGTGAAGCTATCACATATTACAAATCGCATCACATACCCTAGGCTATGCTCCACACTAGTAAGTCTTCAACTAAACCTTATCTCTGTCAAATGAGCTTGCTCTCGGGTGGTTAGGGGTTGCACCATATGTGTACATGGACACGCACACACACACACACACACACACACACACACACACAACACATGCGCGCGCACGCACACACGCACACACACACACACACACACACACACACACACACACACACACACACACTCCCTTTCTCTCTCTACTGTAAAGATTATTGAATGAACTTGAGCCTGTAAAACCTGTAATTATTCTCACTGTTCGGGCAGGCAGGGAGGTCTTATTTCCCACTGAGGTTTCAAATGTTATTTACAGTTGTTATTTAAGTCAATCATTAGAGTCTGCTTTTTAATTCAGCTGCAACACCATCTCTGCTTTAGAATTCTGAACCTTCAGGTCGAGATTCTCTGCTAAAGGAATTCAGCTTCTACTGGCACCAGTCAGTGCTCCTCTCTCTTCTGTGGTAATGAAATCATTGTGACTGCTGCTCAATAGTAATCCACAAGTCAGGAAATGTACTACAATACAGCATTGTATTGCAATGGGCAATGACTGGGGGGTTTGCACTGAATTTAAAGGCAGCAAGTGGCCTCGTCTATTCTATTTCTGACTATTATGAGGGCTTTCTGTCGTCACAGACATGTAAGGGAAGGGTGCATACTCAAGCTTCAGAATTGCTTGTTGCTCGATTTATTTTTCCTATCGATCCCTGAGCATTTTCACAGCCGATAGATATTTTGCATGCATTGAAACCTTCTACCATTTGTTATAAAATTTAAAACAGATTTATCAAACGGCGGCTGCTAATGAGAACGTGTTGCGCTGATCTTTGCAGCCGTAATGATTCTATCCGTTTGAGGTATTCATGAAGCATATTTCATTGTCATGTGTGGATGAAAGAAAGAAAAGCATGGGGAAATGTCTCTTTTCACACCAGACTATCACTGTCATTCTTGTCCACGTTGATCCATTCAGACCTGTGGGCACAACTGAATCATTTTCTCCATAAGGGTAATCAGTTTTGATAAAGGTTTTGATATTCCCAACCGTTATTGGATGTGGAATAAAAATGCATTAAAGGAGAGTACTGCCAGTAAAACTAAACTATATAATAAAACAAAATAAACGATGAGATGGATGATTGGATTTGTGATGAGTTCCGTGTTTTCCTGCCCTCTCTGTGACTAATACGTGAAGACTCATAATCAGTGAGGTCAGAGGCAACCTGACAAAGATACTTTTGTTATTACTGAAACTCACCAAACACTGTGGACACACTAAATGAGTTGACGGGCAGAATATCAAGCACCTCTCACGCAGAGAACAAGTAGTGCTTAGTAAGAGCTAGAGGTGTTGTCTGTGTCTGTCTGTCTGTCTGTCTGTCTGTCTCTGTCTGTCTGTCTCTGTTTGTCTCTGTTTGTCTGTCTCTCTCTCTCTGTCTGTCTGTCTGTCTGTCTGTCTGTCTGTCTGTCTGTCTGTCTCTGTTTGTCTCTGTTTGTCTGTCTCTCCCTGTCTGTCTGTCTGTCTGTCTGTCTGTCTGTCTGTCTGTCTGTCTGTCTGTCTGTCTGTCTGCCTGCCTGCCTGCCTGCCTGCCTGCCTGCCTGCCTGCCTGCCTGCCTGCCTGCCTGCCTGCCTGCCTGCCTGTCTGTCTGTCTGTCTGTCTGTCTGTCTGTCTGTCTGTTTGTCTGTCTGTGTGCTGCTAATACCTGAAACCCCAAACTGCTGAAATGTGTCAGATGATTAAAGAACCATTCTTCCTGTGTTCCTACTTCCTATCCCAGTCCTAGCCCAGGCTGTTGAGGTGCCATAAGGGTCTTTTCCTATCCCAGCCCTAGCCCAGGCTGTTGAGGTGCCATAAGGGCAACTTTCATTCCAGAAGCTCTGACCAGTGGGTGGGAGGGGGGAGGAGCGATGTCTGACCCACTGATCACTATAGCATTACCCTGTGGTCTGCAACAAATATATCGCAGTGCATCCTAATTTTCCACTGTTTGTTTGTATATTTTCTGTTGTTGTCATGTTCTCTTTTCCTAGTAGCAATACTTCCTAATTAACAAATGTGCTCAGGATTAGTGTTAGTGATGGCTATAAAGGTTTATTAGCAATCCATTGAGTGAAGGTAGTGGGACAGACAAGCCCTGGCACCAGCCCTATAATCAATACACTCCCCCAAACCTCCCTCACACTCACAGCTGTGTCAGTGGCTGACTTGCACATTTAGTCATTAATATCTCAAAATCGACTACAGTCAGGAGTTGGTGGTGGGGGGAGGGGGACACTGAAAAGTGATGAAAATTGAACGAGATTTTTCTCCATCTACTTTGAGGGGACACTACTTACTCATGTATTCAATACTGCAATCCATCCTAACCAACATATCTTTTTCATTTCAGACATGAACCACTGAACTGAGACAGACAAAGGACTGCAATAAGCTCACGTGACGAGCTCTATTCTCCCACCACCAAAAGGTCTCCATCATGACACCCAAATGGCTGGTGGTATTTGTCCTTTTTCTCCACTCTGGGACTAACAATACATTCCCCATGGTCCCGACCGAGCTCCCCCCTGAGACAGGCACCTACAGGGTCACAGACACCAGCCTGACTCATCTCACAGTGCACAGCCGGACGGGAGAGGTCTATGTGGGAGCAGTGAACCGCATCTTCAAGCTGTCTGCCAACCTAACAGAGCTGCGTTCACACATGACTGGCCCCGTGGATGACAACGCCAAATGTTACCCCCCTCCCAGCGTCCGAGCCTGTGCACATAAACTGGAGTCCTCTGACAACGTCAACAAGTTGCTGCTGGTTGATTACGCTGGCAACCGCCTGGTAGCATGTGGAAGCATCTGGCAGGGAGTGTGTCAGTTCCTGCGACTGGAGGACCTCTTCAAGCTGGGAGAGCCCCATCACCGCAAGGAGCACTACCTCTCTGGAGCCAGGGAGGCTGACGGCATGGCAGGAGTGGTGGTTGACAGTACAGAAGGGAAGTGGAAGAATGAGAAGAAGGGGGGCAGCCGGCTGTTCATTGGGGCAGCCATCGATGGCAAGTCAGAGTATTTCCCTACCCTGTCCAGCCGTAAACTGGTCACTGATGAAGAGAGTGTTAACATGTTCAGTCTGGTCTACCAGGATGAGTTTGTGTCATCACAAATCAAGATACCCTCCGACACCCTGTCCCTCTACCCGGCATTTGACATTTACTACGTGTATGGATTCTCCAGCCGTACCTACATCTATTTCCTGACGTTGCAGCTGGACACACAGCTCACCCAGATGGATGCCACCGGTGAAAAGTTCTTCACCTCCAAGATAGTGCGGATGTGTTCCAACGACACTGAGTTCTACTCTTACGTGGAGTTCCCCCTGGGCTGCACCAAGGAAGGTGTGGAGTACCGGCTGGTCCAGTCCGCCTACAAGCACCGTCCAGGTCGGATGCTGGCCCAGGCCTTGGGGCTGTCTGAGGACGAGGATGTGCTGTTTGTCGTGTTCTCCCAGGGCCAGAAGAACCGGGCCAACCCACCTCGGGAAACAGTCCTGTGTCTCTTTACCCTGCATCAGATCAACCTGGCTATGAGGGAGAGGATCAAGTCGTGCTACCGTGGGGAAGGCAAGCTGTCCCTGCCCTGGCTGCTCAACAAGGAGCTCCCCTGCATCAACACGGTGAGTCATCACCGTTTCATTTCAGTAGTTCCGCTCAAATCAAGTACTTCTATCCTGCCTCAGGCCCCAGCCCCAGAGCAGGCAATATTCTGCTGGGTTTGCATTCATATTTCATCCATACCTCATTAACTTCAATAGCCCAAATTCTCCATGAATATATTGAAACATTTAGCAGGCTTGCAAACACGTTCTAGGCATAGGATATCCTATCCCAGCCCTAGCCCAGGCTGTTGAGATGCCATAAGGATATCTTAGCCAGTCTCCACCTTATGACGCTTTGGTATTTTTACATCCAGAATCATATTTCCAGTGACTATACAACATGAAAAGTCACAGCTGATCTATACTATGTTTGATAAAAATTGAAGAATTTATATTCCAGTAAACGTTATCCGTGATAAACCGTAAGACAGAGCAGTTTATGTGGATGGAGGGTTTTCTCCTATGAAGCTGACTCCAGTCATATCACTGTACTGTGAGGCAACTCGTGAAACATACAGTGACGTAGTGATCCATGTAAATACTGTGCAGCAGGCAGGGTATTTAAACGGATGTATCTTTATAAGGGCACCTCTCTCAAGGATTTAAATCAAGAACAGTTGAAGGGCTGCTGCCAAAACTGTACTTATAAGATGTTCTGTCAAGGCCTGTGTGTAAAGGTACATTTCCCTCCCTCCTTGTGCCCTAATGGCTGATGGCACCCCGTTAGTTTTTGGGTCAGAGCTGGGCGGATGGAGAGGAGAACTACGAGTATCAGTATCTGACCTGGGTCCTATAAGGAAGTGGGGGCTTGTTTTTATTAGGAGCAACAGGGCCCCCTGTAGCTGATGCAAATCTGCTCTTGATGATGGCCTGGTTCATGGACATCATTAGCCCCTTCTCATGCGCAGCAATAGCCCTTGCCCACATCATGAGAGTGTGCGTGCCAGACTCTGGCACAGGCCTTGTTTGATATAGTTACTCTTCATAAAGGCTCAACAACAATAATCGTTTGTTCCTCTGACACCGGCATGTTTTGAATCGCTATACATGCCAAGAATTCACCAGGTGCTTTTTATTACTTTTCTTATCATAGTAATTGATGACATGTTCATGTTTCTTTATGTATGTTAGAGGTGTAGTGAAACTCCCAAATTCTATTAGCGTTTTGTGTATTCCAGGCCCTAAATGATTAAATAGGCTACATTTGATCCAAACCTTGATACACTCTGAACATTGTCCCCTTCTCGTTTTGTTTTACAGCCAAAGCAGATTGGTGATGACTTCTGTGGGCTGGTGTTGAACCAACCTCTTGGGGGTCTGCGGGTGATAGAAGGGACCCCTCTCTATGACGACGGCGTGGACGGTATGGGAGCGGTAACAGCCTACACCTATGGAGATCACTCCGTGGTGTTTGTGGGAACCCGGAGTGGACGCCTCAAAAAGGTAAGGGAGACATTCTGATTCTTTCTGTTCAAATGGGCCGATCAGTTATTCCCTGGCAGCTGTGTTACAATTCTCTACACGATGCCATACCAGGTGAAGAAGGCCTGGGGGAAACCCTGGTGCTGTAGGCAGAGATGGGATTTCACCCAACACCAACCACTTTGTCCGATTTCTTTTGCGCTGTGATTCAATATTTGTAGAACATTGCATGATACAGTACAGAATGCTTTTTTGGTCAAAAACAGGATTGAATATTCCGTGATATTTCTAGTGGAAGCCATGAGGGTCTTTTCTCAGTTGACTCGATAAAAGAGTTATGAAAATAAATTATATTTCTCTGGGTAGGAACTTGTTGTTGTGTAGATATGACCTTCCTGACTTGAGTTGGCGGTAGAATATGCTCAGCCTCCATCTTATTCTGAATGGATTTATTTTCGGTTGCTGCTCTGCTGGGAGTTGACACAATGTTATCATCGCGGCTCAGTCATTTAAAATAGATGAAGAACATCAGCAGTTAGTCATTCAGGGTTGAAATGCTGGGTACTTTATATTCAATGGAAGCTTGTTTTCTCAGAATGATGTTTAAAATCCACATGTATTTATTTTTGAATACCACTGACCTAGTTGCACTTCATTTCTGATCAAAATAACATCAGGGGATCTTATGACATCAACTCTATAGAAATGTTACCTTCTTATTACTCTATTGAATTCATTGTAGGTCAACATGTTATGCATTATAGACTTTTTGATTTCTATACAGTACCAGTCAAGCGTTTGGACACATCTACTCATTCAAGGGTTTTTCTTGATTTTTACTATTTTCTACATTGTAGAATAATAGTGAAGACATCAAAACTATGAAATAACACATATGGAATCATGTAGTAACCAAAAAAGTGTTAAAACTAATCAAAATATATGTTTTATTTGGGATACTTCAAAGTAGCCACCCTTTGCCTTGATGACAGCTTTGCACACTCTTAGCATACTCTCAACTACATGATTCCATATGTGTTATTTCATAGTTTTGATGTCTTCACTATTATTCTACAATGTAAAAAATAGTAAAAATAAATAATAAAATAATAAAAACCCTTAAATGAGTAGGTGTGTCCAAACTAGATATTTTTCATCACACCTCCTCATGTGGATCTGTGGTTTCCATCCGGTGTGTGAACCTCAGACTGGCGTGGAGACAGAGTTGTAGTAGAGTACACAGTAATAGGTCTTTAGTTATAAGCACTAACCAATGACTTCTAGGATTAATTTAAAGACTATAATGATTTTGTCCTTTCATAACTGTCTGACATTGAAAAGTTAAAACAGTTACTGGAATACCATCTAGAAGGACTTGGAATACCATCTAGAAGGACTTGGAATACCATCTAGAAGGACTTGGAATACCATCTAGAAGGACTTGGAAAGCCATCTAGAAGGACTTGGAACGCCATCTAGAAGGACTTGTAACGCCATCTAGAAGGACTTAGAATACCATCTAGAAGGACTTGGAATACCATCTAGAAGGACTTGGAATACCATCTAGAAGGACTTGGAACACCATCTAGAAGGACTTGGAATACCATCTAGAAGGACATGGAACGCCATCTAGAAGGACTTGGAATACCATCTAGAAGGACTTGGAATACCATCTAGAAGGATCTTGGAACGCCATCTAGAAGGACTTGGAATACCATCTAGAAGGACTTGGAATACCATCTAGAAGGACTTGGAATACCATCTAGAAGGACTTGGAACACCATCTAGAAGGACTTGGAATACCATCTAGAAGGACTTGGAATACCATCTAGAAGGACCTGGAACGCCATCTAGAAGGACTTGGAACACCATCTAGAAGGACTTGGAACGCCATCTAGAAGGACTTGGAACGCCATCTAGAAGGACTTGGAACACCATCTAGAAGGACTTGGAATACCATCTAGAAAGACTTGGAACGCCATCTAGAAGGACTTGGAACACCATCTAGAAGGACTTGGAATACCATCTAGAAGGACTTGGAACACCATCTAGAAGGACTTGGAATACCATCTAGAAGGACTTGGAATACCATCTAGAAGGACTTGGAACGCCATCTAGAAGGACTTTGAACGCCATCTAGAAGGACTTGGAACGCCATCTAGAAGGACTTGTAATACCATCTAGAAGGACTTGGAACGCCATCTAGAAGGACTTGGAGCGCCATCTAGAAGGACTTGGAATACCATCTAGAAGGACTTGGAACGCCATCTAGGACTTGGATTACCATCTAGAAGGACTTGGAACGCCATCTAGAAGTACTTGGAATACCATCTAGAAGGACTTGGAACGTCATCTAGAAGGACTTGGAACGCCATCTAGAAGGAATACCATCTAGAAGGACTTGGAACGCCATCTAGAAGGACTTGGAACGCCATCTAGAATTTTGGACATTCTGACATAATGATAACCCAGCTGAATGTGGCGATGCCTGGAGAGGGATACATTTGATGCTATTTCAGTCACTCTCCATTGGTTTTGTGGACAGGAGAACGCAGTTTGGCGCCCTAGCAGAGAGAATCATGGTCTACTCCCACAATGTTCTATGAAAAGAAAAACAGCCCATGACTCACCCTGCCCTCTGTGCCCACTGTTTACAACAATAACATTATACCAAATGGTGCTGCTGAGAATTGATGCCCTCACTTTCCTACTCGGCCAACTCCAAAACATCATCCCTCCCCTAGTGTTCTATTAGATTCAAACTAGTGTGTGCTATTGCCTATCTTTGACTATCAAGTCATTTAGTCTACTTTCTCGGCCTTTGAAATAAAAGCCTGAGATTGGATGAGAAGACATTTTTATAGTACAATCAGTAAGATTGTGTTTTTTTAATTTATTGGAATCAATAATCATTCTCTTATAAATGCCTCAGTCCCTGGTCCTTGTATAAGTTAAATGGGTGGTCTGTCCCAGTTAACCATTTCATATGAGAGAAATTCCATGAGATCTTGGGCAGGATGTAGAGACTGACTTAGATACTTTTCACTTGACACAGTGATTATACACCCCAGTTCTGTGTTCTTACCATCCTATTCCCAGAGCAGAAAGTAAAATGTGCTCACATACACACTGAAAAGCATGGGCTTAGTTAGAAAGTCTTCTCCTTGGAGAGTAGTGTCGTGTTTTGTTTTCTATTCCGATTATTTATGAGGTCCCCTGTTGATACGTGTATCAACATATTCCCTACCTCCCATCTTTTTGCTTGTTGCTAAGATGACTGGGTCACAAGGCTATGTCTACAAGCCAAGTTTGGGGTATTTAGCCCATACTGATGACAGTATCTGTCAAGATGATTCAGTACCTAATATGTTTAAAAGATCTGCATTGATAATACAGAGAGATATTTAGGATCACCTCAACTGCTCATTATCCCACCTCGAGTTTTTAAGATGCTTTTTTATTTATTTGTAATAATGACAATTACAACAATACTGAATGAACACTTATTTTAACTTAATATAATACATCAATAAAAATCCATTCAGCCTCAAATAAATAATGAAACATGTTCAATTTGGTTTAAATAATGCAGTGTTGGAAAAGTAAAAGTGCAATATGTGCCATGTAAAAAAGCTAACGTTTGAGTTCCTTGCTCAGAACATGAGAACATATGAAAGTTGGTGGTTCCTTTTAACATGAGACTTCAATATTCCAAGGTAAGAGGTTTTAGGTTGTAGTTAATATAGTATTTATAGGACTATTTCTCTTTATACCATTTGTATTTCATGTACCTTTGACTATGGGATGTTCTTATAGGCACTATAGTATTGCCAGTGTAACAGTATAGCTTCCGTCCCTCTCCTCGCTCCTACCTGGGCTCGAACCAGGAACACATCGACAACAGCCACACTCGAAGCAGCGTTACCCATCACTCCACAAAAGCCGCGGCCCTTGCAGAGCAAGGGGAATAACTACTCCAAGTCTCAGAGCGAGTGACGTTTGAAATGCTATTAGCGCACACCCAGCTAACTAGCTAGCCATTTCACATCGGTTACACCAGCCATTAGGCTGATAGGCTTGAAGTCATAAACAGCGCGGTGCTTGCGAAGAGCTGCTGGCAAAACGCACGAAAGTGCTGTTTGAATGAATGCTTACGAGCCTGCTGCTTAATTATAACATAATAACACACAGAAATACGAGCCTTTGGTCATTAATATGGTCGAATACGGAAACTATCATTTCGAAATGATGGGTGGCATCCCTAAGTCTAAATATTCTTGTTACATTGCACAACCTTCAATGTTATGTCATAATTACATAAAATTCTGGCAAATTAGTTCGCAATGAGCCAGGCTGCCCAAACTGTTGCATATACTGTACCCTGACTCTGCGTGAGAGAAATGACACAATTTCACCTGGTTGATATTGCCTGCTAACCTGGATTTCTTTAAGCTAAATATGCAGGTTTAAAAATATATACTTCTGTGTATTGATTTTAAGAAAGGCATTGGTGTTTATGGTTAGGAACAGTCGTCCAACGATTGTGCTTTTTTCGCAAATGCGCTTTTGTTAAATCATCCCCCAGTGTTGCATCGATTAAATGCAACGCAGGACACACTAGATAAACGAGTAATATCATCAACCATGTGTAGTTATAACTAGTGATTATGATTGATTGATTGTTTTTTATAAGATAAGTTTAATGCTAGCTAGCAACTTACCTTGGCTTCTTACTGCATTCGCGTAACAGGCTGGCTCCTCGTGGAGTGCAATGAGAGGCAGGTGGTTAGAACGTTGGACTAGTTAACTGTAAGTTTGCAAGATTAGATCCCCCGAGCCGACAAGGTGAAAATCTGTTGTTCTGCCCCTAAACAAGGCAGTTAACCCACCGTTCCTAAACCGTCATTGAAAATAAGAATGTGTTCTTAACTGACTTGCCTAGTTAAACAAAGTATAAAGGTATAAAAAAATATATTTTTAAATCGGCAAAATCGGCTCCCAAAAATACTGATTTCCGATTGTTATGAAAACTTGAAATCGGCCCTAATGAATCGGCCATTCCGATTAATCGGTCGACCTCTAATGCAGATCATCATCATTAATTCATTAGGTGTGTAAAAACTGTAATTTGCATTATTTACTAACCCAGTTGGAGGGATTGGGGTTTATTTAATTTGTGAGTGGATTATGTGGTTGTGGTGCATGGATTATTGTGAAAGAAGAAGCAGGAGACTGCAGAGGCCAAGCCCTGACAGGGAAGTCAAACATTCACACAATCTAAAAAGGGCTTATTCCCACCAGTCACTGGCTGCTTTGTTGTTAAACCCAATCTCAATAGAAACCCAATAGATTACAGTTACACTTAACAGAAAGTGGACATTGCACACGTTTCATCCTGTGGGTGTTATGTTTTTACTGTTGTCTGGTGAAATGCTGCTCTGAGGGATAGATTGTTGTGGCCCAGTGTGGAGTATTAGACTACCTGCCATAATAGGGAGCTAGAGAATGCAGGAGGAGGCTATATAATCACACCATATCTCCTCCCAGAATGGCTTGTTTGTTTTGGCAAGAGATCAGAGAACACAAGCCGCTTTCTGGAGCCATGCGGAAATTACCCATGAGCCCCTAGTATTTCCTGTCCCCTACCAATGTCTTTCACAGTGGCATATGTAGGAGAGAGGAACCAGCGTTAGGTCTGACTGAGAATATGAAAATAATAATAATTTTAAGTTGTGAAAACGGAGCTGAGCGCTGCTTTGAATGTATTCGTGTTGATTTCTGAGATAATACTTTGAGGCAAACACAAAGGGACATCATAATTATAAGGTTATAATTATGAGTGAACGGTGATTGCATCTGATTGATTTGATTTTGCACCTGCACTCTTGTGCAGGTAATGAACAGCTGTGTCCTTGTTTGGGATTCTGTTAATTCTATTACACACTATTGTGACACCGAGCAAGATGCATTCAGCTGAAACAACTGTAATGTAGTCAACGGTTTGCAAAAATCATTGAAATGTAGATAGCACAGTGGCGTTAATATAGCAGTGGTTGGTTGGTATCATGCACCTCCCCATCACCACTGTGGAGGCTACAGTGAGACATCTATTTCTGCTGAAATAGGGAAAGGCCTTTCTGGATCACATAATCTGACTCAGCAACAGGCTGTGTATGAGACCAAGGTTGTCAGGTGTATTTTATTGCTTGTGCTGGTGTGGTGCCACTGCTGATGTTATTGTGTGTGTGTGTCTGTGTGTGTGTGTGCGTGTGTCTGTGTGTGTGTGTGTGTCTGTGTGTGTGTGTGTGTCTGTGTGTGTGCGTGTGTGTCTGTGTGTGTGTGTCTGTGTGTGTGTGTCTGTGTGTGTGTGTGTGTGTGCGTGTGTCTGTGTGTGCCTGTGTGTGTGTGCCTGTGTGTGTGTGTGTGTGTGTGTCTGTGTGTGTGTGTGCGTGTGTCTGTGTGTGCCTGTGTGTGCGTGTGCGAGCGTGTCCGAGTGTGTGTGTGTGTGTGTGTGTGTGTGTGTGTGTGTGTGTGTCTGTATGTGTCTGCATGTGTGTGTGTGTGTGTCTGTGTGTGCGTGTGCGAGCGTGTCTGAGTGTGTGTATGTGTGCGTGTGTGTGTGTGTGTGTGTGTGTGTGTGTGTGTGTGTGTGTGTGTGTGTGTGTGTGTGTGTGTGTGTGAAACTGTTCTAGTTTTTGAATGCTAGCCATCTTATCTCGTCTTCCAAAGGGAACTCATGCAAATCAAGTTTCCAAGACAGTTTTTAATAATAATTTGTTTTAATATTAAAGCTAAAGCAATAGTTTGTTTTGTTGTTGGCTTTTCATAATACTGCAAATATTTCATAGCTGGGACTCAATAATAAATAATGCCATAAGCTGAGAATATATTGAATATATTATTAAGATTCAACATTTTACTGTAGTGGCAATCCATAGCACAGTAGTGATGGGGGGAAAAATCTATACATATACATATTGCAATATTATTTTGGCCGATATTATCTTGATACTTTGACTCCAAGTAATTATAATTTTTTTTTTTACATACATATCATATCGGTACTTAAGTATCATGATAATATCGTATCGTGAGGTCCCTGCCAATTCCCACCCATAAAGGACAGTCAGTAAGATCTGACCATCCTATTGGTTACCCTAACAGTTTATATGTACAGCAGTAGACAAGCTGTACAGGTCAGGTGTTACCTGTATGACATGGTCTGCACCCCTGTGTGTGTGTAACCTTTATTTAACTAGGCAAGTCAATGTCTCCTGTTCTATTTTCCCTGCGTCTGTCCTGAGTGGCGTCAGCCTCAAATTGGATTGGAAGCTAATTCAGCAGTATAAATCAGTGTTGGGTGAATGGGCTGTGAAGCAGGCCAGGGCCCAGATTTACGAGCCGTCCCAGCCCACGGCAGGTTTGATCGTGGGGAAATCTGTTTGCCATAAATCCCCCGGTCCAGAACAAGGCTGAGTGATGTTGGGTCTGGAGAACAGGGGCCATTGTTCTCCATGTGTTGTTGCTGCTGGAGTGTTGATGCTGGAGTGTTGATGCTGAAGTGTTGATGCTGGAAAGTAGATGCTGGAATGTTGCTGCTGGAGTGTTGATGCTGGAGTGTTGCTGCTGGAGTGTTGATGCTGGAGTGTTGATGCTGGATTGTTGATGCTTGAGTGTTGCTGCTCGAGTGTTGATGCTGGAATGTTGATGCTGGAGTGTTGATGCTTGAGTGTTGCTGCTGGAGTGTTGCTGCTGGAGTGTTGATGCTGGAGTGTTGATGCTTGAGTGTTGCTGCTGGAGTGTTGATGCTTGAGTGTTGCTGCTGGAGTGTTGATGCTTAAATGTTGCTGCTGGAGTGTTGATGCTTGAGTGTTGCTGCTCGAGTGTTGATGCTGGAATGTTGATGCTGGAGTGTTGATGCTTGAGTGTTGCTGCTGGAGTGTTGATGCTGGAGTGTTGATGCTGGAATGTTGATGCTGGAGTGTTGATGCTTGAGTGTTGCTGCTGGAGTGTTGATGCTGGAGTGTTGTTGCTGGAGTGTTGCTGCTTGAGTGTTGCTGCTCGAGTGTTGATGCTGGAATGTTGATGCTGGAGTGTTGATGCTGGAGTGTTGATGCTGGAGTGTTGCTGCTCGAGTGTTGCTGCTGGAATGTTGATGCTGGAATGTTGATGCTGGATTGTCCACTCACATGTAAGGGAGAGTTCTGAAGAGCTTTTGCTACAATATCTCTATCAGATCATTGTCGTGTGGAAGTGTGCCAAGTGTGTTATATTTCTATGGCATACATTCTAGATTTTTTGTGGCTTTTGATGTTTGGATGGTGTTCTTATGGTGAAGAAAGAATTCCTGGACTTGTGCTGCTTTTCATTGACATTTTCAAGGTTGTCGAGCAATTCAAGCAACGCCTCACAAAACATACGGTTGGTGATTCATAGAAATTGCTAAGCAATCAGCCTTTCCAAGGGTCAAGGGATCAAGTGAATTTCTGACAGGTTTTATATCCTGAGAATCTTGTATTGAACCTGAAAAACACTAACCACTAACCAGCTATTCATTAACTAGAGATTCCTCTGCCTTTTTCGAGAGGTCTCAGTTCCATCCATGTTTACTACATACAGTTGCGGTGAAATATATGTACACCTTCACACTTTGCACTATTAGCAATTTCTTCTAAAATAAGTTAAAATTAAATCAACATTTGTTTCATTTACAACTGCACAGGACCAAGATTTTTTTTTTAAATACATTTTTCACTTCAAAGTAAAAACAATTGCCTGATCTTAATTATTTAGGATTCAATTCAAATTGTAGGTGCCTACCGGGTAAAAATAACTATTTAACCAGTTTTGAAAATAATAACCAAAACATTCTGCTCCATTACACTTTGTAAAGTGTAAGGGTGCCAATTTATACACTACCGTTCAAAAGTTTGGGGTCACTTAGAAACGTCCTTGTTTTTGAAAGAAAAGCACATTTTTTGGTCCATTAAAATAACATCAAACTGATCAGAGATACAGTGTAGACATTGTTAATGTTGTAAATTACTATTGTAACTAGAAACGGCTGATTTTTAATGGAATATCTACATAGGTGTACAGAGGCCCATTATCAGCAACCATCACTCCTGTGTTCCAATGGCACGTTGTGTTAGCTAATCCAAGTTTATCATTTTAAAAGGCTAATTGATCAATAGTACCCGCAAAACACCAGTCTCAACATCAACAGTGAACAGGCGACTCCGGGATGCTGACTGTCCAGAATCTGGACAACAGTTTTCAGCTGTGCTAACATAATTGCAAAAGGGTTTTCTAATGATCAATTAGCCTTTTAAAATGACTTGGATTAGCTAACACAACATTGGAACACAGGAGTGATGGTTGCTGATAATGGGCCTCTGTACGCCTATGTAGATATTCCATAACAAATCAGCCGTTTCCAGTTACAATAGTCATTTACAACATTAACAATGTCTACACTTTATTTCTGATCAATTTCGATTTTATTTTATTAATGGACAAAAAAAATGTACTTTTCTTTCAGAAACAAGGACATTTCTAAGTGACGCCAAACTTTTGAACGGTAGTGTATAGTTAACCACAACTGTAACAACATTTTAGACAATCTCTCTGTTGCCCCAGTAACTACCCAACACACGAGTAGCAGACTAGTAGCATACCTCTCAACAGACCATCACACAGCAGTTCCCATCAGCTTTGCCATGCCCAGAGTGAGCTGTTGTTCTGTTTGACAGGAGCACAGGGTTCGGGAGAGCCAGAGAGGAAGGTCGCTGCTGTGGTGGTGAGAATGGGAGAGACAGGAGAGCTGTTAAACAGTAGAGAGTTTTAGATGTGGTGGGGGGACGGGGACGGGGGGATAGCTTCCAGATGTGTATCTCATTCTCTCTACCATCTTTCCTTCTGTATTTAACTTCTTGTGATGAAGCTATGTTGCTGATGGAAGAGCAAAGTGGGCTTGTTTTTACTCTCTTCTTGAAACATGGGGATGTATGCTATGACAAGAATCCATTAAATACAACATACAAGGGTTACTGAGTTGTACCTGGCGTGGCTAAAATGGGAGTTGAATCCTTCACTGGCATGACATTGTTCACTACTGTAGTAGACTGTTAATACTACTGTACAGTGCATATCCTGTTGTTGTTTATCTCATTAGAATCTCTCAGGAATGATCTCTTTACCGCTCTGATCTATCTGACACAGGTACAGTATCTCATCAAATCAAGCTTTATTTATACAGCACATTTCAGACATGGAATGCAACACAATGTGCTTCACAGGGAAAATAACAAATAAAAAACAAGGAAAATAAAAGCTGAAATATTTACTACAAACTGCCCAAATCCGTCCCTCTTGGATATGTCCTCGTCTGAGCATATTCTTTTTTATAATTTAATGGCGTCCCTCTCATAACTTCATTAAGGTCACCGCTGCCATCATCGTAAATGCACAGTGTTTAGGAGCAGCACTTAAGCACCTGTGTCTGGCTGTCTGCTATAAAGTCTCAGTCCTCCTGCCTCCCGCCTGGTGAGTCAGAACCTGCCTTCAGTAGGAGGGAAACATTTCTCTTCATCTTTACGACTTTGTAGGCCATTCCGTCATGAACGGGAACAGTTTCTAAAATCTTCGACAAGAAAATGATGTATTTTTTTCTTCAGTTGGTCAAGATGCAATGTAGCTGCAAAAGCCTGGCTCTTCCTGCCAGACACATTTAGTCATTCCCTGCTGTCCTGCTGTCTCTCTGTCTCTGACTGCAGGCTCTAGCATCAGGCTGGACGCAACCTTGGTAGTCTGCTGAGGTAACGATCCAGTAGGTTTATCGTTTGTCTTCTTCTTCTGTGACCCCACATATCAACCTCCCTGCTGTTTCTGGACGATGAAAGGTCATCATGAGTCAAGATGTATTATGTTGACAAATAAGTGAGGCATGCTGAAATTGCATGAATATGTTTGGAGAGGCCCAGGAACATCCCTTTCATAAGATGTTGATGATAGGCTAAGGCTTTTGTAGAAACACTGTAGTGATGTACCGTGGCATAGTTCATCTGTCATTACCTATTAGGAATTCTCCACTACCCATGATTATATTTTCCTGTTAAACAACAATGTTGCCGTTTTAGTTGCAGCATGTGTGTGAAATTTCTTGACAACCGAGAGTCCCGAATTAAGAACATGGTACTTTATTTGACCTTCAATGAACACTGTTTGGCCTCATGAAATTTCCCTGCAAATGTTCCCCTTAGCACAAGGGCTGATTAGAGATGAGTTATTTAATAAAGAGGCCAACAAAGACAAGCTCTGTCTTCCTGATCTGTATGATACGACTACACACAACAAAAACGGTTGTCCCCCTGACCAACACGGACCTTATTCACTCTCGCCAATCTACAGACGACCCTGCTGTGGATTGTGACCGAGTATGTCAAACCTCCACGTTCCTGCTAATGCTGTAAATGCATCAACATACCTCCAGAGTTAGACTTTCAGATGGTTATGTTGAAAAGGTTTGGAGAGTGAAACTGAATTGACCTTGGAGCCTCTTTGATTCTCTGGATGAAGTCGTCAGCACGGTACAGAATGATGTGGATTTTTAGGTCTACATCTCTGCTACTGTTATGGAATGTCTTATTTGCCGTTTGTGTCTTGTTGTGATGAGTGTGTCCAGATAGAGCTGGTGTAACTGATAGAGATAGAGCTGGTGTAACTGATATAGAGATAGAGCTGGTGTAACTGATAGAGATAGAGCTGGTGTAACTGATATAGCGATAGAGCTGGTGTAACTGATGGAGATAGAGCTGGTGTAACTGATAGAGATAGAGCTGGTGTAACTGATAGAGATAGAGCTGGTGTAACTGATAGAGATAGAGCTGGCGTAAGTGATAGAGATAGAGCTGGTGTAACTGATAGAGATGGAGCTGGTGTAACTGATAGAGATAGAGCTGGCGTAACTGATAGATATAGAGCTGGTGTAACTGATATAGAGATAGAGCTGGTGTAACTAATAGAGATAGAGCTGGTGTAACTGATAGAGATAGAGCTGGTGTAACTGATAGAGATAGAGCTGGTGTAACTGATAGAGATAGAGCTGGCGTAACTGATAGAGATAGAGCTGGTGTAACTGATAGAGATAGAGCTGGTGTAACTGATAGAGATAGAACTGGTGTAACTGATAGAGATAGAGCTGGTGTAACTGATAGAGATAGAGCTAGTGTAACTAATGGAGATAGAGCTGGTGTAACTGATATAGAGATAGAGCTGGTGTAACTGATAGAGATAGAGCTGGTGTAACTGATAGAGATAGAGCTGGCGTAACTGATAGATATAGAGCTGGTGTAACTGATATAGAGATAGAGCTGGTGTAACTAATAGAGATAGAGCTGGTGTAACTGATAGAGATAGAGCTGGTGTAACTGATAGAGATAGAGCTGGTGTAACTGATAGAGATAGAGCTGGCGTAACTGATAGAGATAGAGCTGGTGTAACTGATAGAGATAGAGCTGGTGTAACTGATAGAGATAGAACTGGTGTAACTGATAGAGATAGAGCTGGTGTAACTGATAGAGATAGAGCTAGTGTAACTAATGGAGATAGAGCTGGTGTAACTGATATAGAGATAGAGCTGGTGTAACTGATAGAGATAGAGCTGGTGTAACTGATAGAGATAGAGCTGGTGTAACTGATAGAGATAGAGCTGGTGTAACTGATGGAGATAGAGCTGGTGTAACTGATAGAGATAGAGCTGGTGTAACTGATGGAGATAGAGCTGGTGTAACTGATGGAGATAGAGCTGGTGTAACTGATAGAGATAGAGCTGGTGTAACTGATATAGAGATAGAGCTGGTGTAACTGATGGAGATAGAGCTGGTGTAACTGATATAGAGATAGAGCTGGTGTAACTGATGGAGATAGAGCTGGTGTAACTGATAGAGATAGAGCTGGTGTAACTGATAGAGATAGAGCTGGTGTAACTGATGGAGATAGAGCTGGTGTAACTGATAGAGATAGAGCTGGTGTAACTGATAGAGATAGAGCTGGTGTAACTGATATAGAGATAGAGCTGGTGTAACTGATGGAGATAGAGCTGGTGTAACTGATATAGAGATAGAGCTGGTGTAACTGATGGAGATAGAGCTGGTGTAACTGATAGAGATAGAGCTGGTGTAACTGATAGAGATAGAGCTGGTGTAACTGATAGAGATAGAGCTGGTGTAACTGATATAGAGATAGAGCTGGTGTAACTGATATAGAGATAGAGCTGGTGTAACTGATGGAGATAGAGCTGGTGTAACTGATGGAGATAGAGCTGGTGTAACTGATAGAGATAGAGCTGGTGTAACTGATAGACATAGAGCTGGTGTAACTGATGGAGATAGAGCTGGTGTAACTGATAGAGATAGAGCTGGTGTAACCGATAGAGATAGAGCTGGTGTAACTGATATAGAGATAGAGCTGGTGTAACTGATGGAGATAGAGCTGGTGTAACTAATAGAGATAGAGCTGGTGTAACTGATAGAGATAGAGCTGGTGTAACTGATGGAGATAGAGCTGGTGTAACTGATATAGAGATAGAGCTGGTGTAACTGATGGAGATAGAGCTGGTGTAACTGATAGAGATAGAGCTGGTGTAACTGATAGAGATAGAGCATAACTGACTGTTATGGATGAAGACCTTCGGGATTATATAACAACATCTGGCTGAAGACGGGACGGCCAGGCATTCGTGTGGTTGAGTCCGTTTCTGCGGTAACATGGACTCTTAACAACATGATTAAACTTTGAAATGGCTAAAAACAAGCAATACCTGCCTGGTATTGTGATGCAATAATGTCCATGGTAATGTAAAACGTTAACTGATGTGGCTGATGCAGGACTATATATTTTTTTAAATTGCTATTCAAACGGTTACGACGACTGTGAGCATTTGGCTGGCCAATTACCGTCATCCAAAATCCCCTGACCGGGACAGTCCTATGTACCAGTCCTGACCGGGACAGTCCTATGTACCAGTCCTGACCGGGACAGTCCTATGTACCAGTCCTGACCGGGACAGTCCTATGTACCAGTCCTGACCGGTACAGTCCTATGTACCAGTCCTGACCGGGACAGTCCTATGTACCAGTCCTGACCGGGACAGTCCTATGTACCAGTCCTGACCGGGACAGTCCTATGTACCAGTCCTGACCGGGACAGTCCTATGTACCAGTCCTGACCGGGACAGTCCTATGTACCAGTCCTGACCGGGACAGTCCTATGTACCAGTCCTGACCGGTACAGTCCTATGTACCAGTCCTGACCGGGACAGTCCTATGTACCAGTCCTGACCGGGACAGTCCTATGTACCAGTCCTGACCGGGACAGTCCTATGTACCAGTCCTGACCGGGACAGTCCTATGTCCCAGTCCTGACCGGGACAGTCCTATGTACCAGTCCTGACCGGGACAGTCCTATGTACCAGTCCTGACCGGGACAGTCCTATGTACCAGTCCTGACCGGTACAGTCCTATGTACCAGTCCTGACCGGTACAGTCCTATGTACCAGTCCTGACCGGGACAGTCCTATTTCCCAGTCCTGACCGGTACAGTCCTATGTACCAGTCCTGACCGGTACAGTCCTATGTACCAGTCCTGACCGGTACAGTCCTATGTACCAGTCCTGACCGGGACAGTCCTATGTACCAGTCCTGACCGGGACAGTCCTATGTACCAGTCCTGACCGGGACAGTCCTATGTACCAGTCCTGACCGGGACAGTCCTATGTACCAGTCCTGACCGGTACAGTCCTATGTACCAGTCCTGACCGGTACAGTCCTATGTACCAGTCCTGACCGGTACAGTCCTATGTACCAGTCCTGACCGGGACAGTCCTATGTACCAGTCCTGACCGGGACAGTCCTATGTACCAGTCCTGACCGGGACAGTCCTATGTACCAGTCCTGACCGGGACAGTCCTATGTACCAGTCCTGACCGGTACAGTCCTATGTACCAGTCCTGACCGGGACAGTCCTATGTACCAGTCCTGACCGGGACAGTCCTATGTCCCGACAGACTGCCTCATAAGAAAACAAATTTGACATGGTTTCTTGCAAGGACAGAATACAGAAAGATTAGGAGTCATAAAGGCCTAACAAACTGTCCGTGAACACAGTGTGGGTTATGTTTGGCTTTTTAACATAGTTGGGCCAAAGAGGCTGATTTAATATTAATGTTCCCTTTACGTTAACCTATTTTTATTTAATTAGGCCTGACTCCGTATTTCAAGGGAGTGACCCAAGGCTATGGTTAGGCTTTGGTTTATAAAATGGCTCACCACCCCATTTTGGCAAACAACTATCACTGGACTATTTATATGTTTTGTTTCATGTCATTTATTTTTTTTTCTAGTTTCTGTAAAGGAAGGAAACTGGATATTTTGAGACTGACATGGTTTGTCCAAAGTAACTAGCATTTTCAATTCCTGCGATCATGTTGGAGGCAGAGAGCTAATTGGAAGAGACAGATGGTGAAAAAACTCACCAGACACTTTTCTATTTCAACACAGACACCTTTAATCCTGTTCTAAATGACTAAGCAGACACCTTTAATCTTGTTTTAAATGAACAAGCAGACCTTTAATCCTGTTCTAAATGAACAAGCAGACACCTTTAATCCTGTTCTAAATGAACAAGCAGACACCTTGACACCTTTAATCCAGTTCTAAATGAACAAGCAGACACCTTTAATCCTGTTCTAAATGAACAAGCAGACACCTTTAATCCTGTTCTAAATGACTAAGCAGACACCTTTAATCCTGTTCTAAATGAACAAGCAGACCTTTAATCCTGTTCTAAATGAACAAGCAGACACCTTTAATCCTGTTCTAAATTAACAAGCAGACCTTTAATCCTGTTCTAAATGAACAAGCAGACACCTTTAATCCTGTTCTAAATGAACAAGCAGACACCTTTAATCCTTTTCTAAATGACTAAGCAGACACCTTTAATCCTGTTCTAAATTAACAAGCAGACACCTTTAATCCTGTTCTAAATGACTAAGCAGACACCTTTAATCCTGTTCTAAATGACTAAGCAGACACCTTTAATCCTGTTCTAAATGAACAAGCAGACACCTTTAATCATGTTCTAAATGAACAAGCAGACACCTTTAATCCTGTTCTAAATGAACAAGCAGACACCTTTAATCCTGTTCTAAATGACTAAGCAGACACCTTTAATCCTGTTCTAAATGACTAAGCAGACACCTTTAATCCTGTTCTAAATGACTAAGCAGACACCTTTAATCCTGTTCTAAATGAGCAAGCAGACACCTTTAATCCTGTTCTAAATGAACAAGCAGACACCTTTAATCCTGTTCTAAATGAACAAGCAGACACCTTGACACCTTTAATCCTGTTCTAAATGAACAAGCAGACACCTTGACACCTTTAATCCTGTTCTAAATGAACAAGCAGACACCTTGACACCTTTAATCCTGTTCTAAATGAACAAGCAGACACCTTGACACCTTTAATCCTGTTCTAAATGAACAAGCAGACACCTTTAATCCTGTTCTAAATGACTGAGCAGACACCTTTAATTTAAGGCTTATTACAACCTATACACATTGGAATTGAGTGTATGTGTAAACATCCCAAATCCATTTAAGGGATAAATCCGTCTGCAAGACAGACACGGAATCTATTACCTGTTGTCTTCACGTGCTGCCTGGTCGGCCAGCTGGCCTCTCCTCATCTCATGGGAGGCTGGATCTCAGTTTCTCCCTCCATTTAGTTGTTGAGTCAGAATGCTGTTCTCAGTCAGTGTGTGGTGTATCAGCCGTTTCAGATGTATGATGTCAGTGGTAGGGGATTGTGGGATATGTATCTGGGGACCTCAGAGAGCAAGGGGTGAAAGTGGATTTTGCTCAGCGACTTTTTAAGCCAGGCACCTGGAACTAGGTAATTTTCCCAGAAAGAAAAAAATGAGAATGAGGTTTGGGGATGGAAGGGAGGGAGGAGTGGGGATAGGAGGGAGGGAGGGGGAGGCGTGGGGATGGGAGGGAGGGGAGGAGTGGGGAGGGAGGGAGAGGAGGGGAGGGTAGGATTGGGAATGAGGATTGGGGATGGAAGGGAGGGAGGAGTGGGGATGGGAGCGGAGAGGTGTGGGGAGGGAGGGAGAGGAGGGGAGGGTAGTATTGGGAATGAGGATTGGGGATGGAAGGGAGGTAGGAGTGGGGATGGGAGGGAGGGAGGGGGAGGCGTGGGGATGGGAGGGAGAGGAGGGGAGGGGAGGGTAGTATTGGGAATGAGGATTGGGGATGGAAGGGAGGGGAGGAGTGGGGATGGGAGGGAGGGGGGAGTGAGGAGGGAGGGAGGGAGAGGAGGGGAGGGGAGGGTAGTATTGGGAATGAGGATTGGGGATGGAAGGGAGGGAGGAGTGGGGATGGGAGGGAAGGAGGGAGGGGGAGTGGGGATGGGAGGGAGGGGAGGAGTGGGGATGGGAGGGAGGGGGAGGAGTGGGGATGGGAGGTTTGGGGAGGGGGAGGAGAGGGGTATTTCTCTAAAAGACTGATTTGAGAAGTGAAGCAAATGGCAAAAAAAGGGGTGGGGGTGTATTGGGCTCATAACCTGTCCAGAAATATAGGTGAGATGATTGTTTATGGGTGTAAACATGGACATGATGGCTAAGTCTACATATGAGCTACGTATCAAACTATTGGTGCATCAAATGCCATCACATTTACCTGTTGATGTTCTGTTTAAAAGTGTCTGCTCCACCACCTTTAGTTTCAAGTTAGTCAGAAATAGAATGATTAGATTTGTCTGGCTTTCGTAACCCCTGTCTCGCTGAGGAGAGGAACAAGCAAAGACCGTAGACAATCCTTGTGGAAAAATGAAAATGAGCAGCGAATTTAGTCTCTAGGAGAATTGTAGGCTAGCTTTTGACGATCTTGAAAGGGGTGGTGATGAAATCTGTCAAATGAATCAGTTTAGTATTTCAGATTTTTCTGTCATTACTGTCCATTGTCTCTGGGGAAGTTGAAGGCAGGAAACACTCCTCTATGGAGCACAGTAACGGGGAAACAAAGGTCTGTGTGTGTGTGTGTGTGTGTGTGTGTGTGTGTGTGTGTGTGTGTGTGTGTGTGTGTGTGTGTGTGTGTGTGTGTGTGTGTGTGTGTGTGTGTGTGTGTGTGTGTGTGTGTGTGTGTGTGTGTGTGTGTGTGTGTGTGTGTGTGATGGTTTGGCTCTAATAGTGCTACATATAAAACCTGCTTCATTAAGACTTCTTCTTCACTGGTGATGTCCTTGATGTTTGTCTGGATCATCACATTATTCTGATCAGAAGGTTTATATTATACTTTCTACAGTATTATGTAACACATACTGCATGTACACTGCCAGTAGAATCTGATACATGTGTTTGTTGTTATATAAAGAACAGGAAAACTATGCAGATTCACACATTCCAGGAGATGTTTTGTGCAAATGGCATTTACCATTTTTTCCCCCTCCTCCAGATCCAAGACAAGGGTCTCAACAATATGACACGAAAATCCTCTCATCAAAATGCTGATCAGCTCCATACACTGACTGTTACTGCTGCTTGTTTTGAGATATTTCCTGACAGTAATTAATTACCTCAGCACTGTTTGCCCGTTCTGTCGGTGTTCAGTGTTTAGTATGCCGAGCGGTAGGATGTGACGGCTGCCCTCACCATTGTTGCCTGGGATAGATTTCTAAATGAATCATGCAATCTTGAAAAGCGTTGCTTAATGGCAGTTTGCACAGTAGATTAGACCGACCCCAGTCCCCTTGCGCCCGGATTAGATGGTGGTGCAGCGATTCGTCTCCCTCTGCTGAAGATACAGCAGCGTTCACAGTGTTTAGATGCTGTAAATTCATTCTCCTGGTTGAGATTGAGTGCTAGAAACATCTGAGAGGGATCATTCTTAACTGACCATTTCCATTGGTTGGGAACAGCTGCTATAGCGGACTCGTCTAATGACGTGCTCATGCTCTTACTGTTAATTACATTTGCAGCCTTTCAACTGTATCCATGGCCGAGGCCTCCAGTCCAGCCCCGGGCCGTGCTGCAGCTTGTTTTCTCAATCAACACCCCAGACAGAGGCAGAGACGAAGGGGTCACCGTGTCTCAGTGCGGTTAGCAGAAACACCCTGACCTCTGTTTGCGCCTGAGGATTTTTTTGGCTGTGGTGCTCTGCCTTGTGCTGTCTGGGTTTATCTACGCTGAACAGATCTGCTGTGTGTTCCGCTCTGTGGGGGAAATGCTGTTCCAGCCATGGGTGAGCTGGTGCCACTGGCCCTGAGCGGCGCTAGCCCGGTCCTCTGTTTACACAGCTTTTATCGTCATTTTGCTCACATGGCCTCTGTTAGCGTGTTGTCACCTCATCCACAGCACAGCCTCACAGTTTTTACTGTTTAGTTTTGGGGCCCTGAGAGTTAAATGTGACCTTGGGTTTTTAAGTGCCCTTGTAATGATCTGAACATCTTTTTGAAATGTGTTTTTTGTCTTCCCCTCTGATGTTGTACATCATCTGTGAAGATGACAAATTAAGACCTCCTCTTCCTTCTTTGAATGATTATTTTCCATTTATTTGTTCGATAACTATTGATTACCCTTCTTCTCAGCACACGCAGAGAGGATATGCCAGATGTCTGTGTGGAGGACAGTGTGCCTCGGAAGATTTTCTGCCTTCACATGAGGTGTAATCATATCCTGCTGGCAGTGTCATATTGGTTGTCTCCCCATCAACCTCCGTTCCCAACCCCCCCGGCCTCATCCTACCCGTCAGTCCACGGCTTAATCAGCCCTGACTGGCTCTTTCTTAAAGTGCATTGTGGGGTGCACATTCCCTGTCGAAGAGCTGACAGTCCCCCTAAGTAACTACAGTGTCCTCCAGCACCTCTATAGCGTAGCGTGCTGCTACACGGCTGCTCCTGTCTACTCAGCCTCCTTTGTCTCCACAGCATCACTATGACAGAGTGCATTGATAAAAGAGACACACCGTCAGTGTGGCATTATGAGCTTCTAATAGTATGTGTCCAATTCTTTCCCCTTATGTTGCGTTTAAGGCTCTAACTGCTAATGGCATTGTCAGGCTGAACAGCCGTTTGAACGGGGAGAAGGACGTTGATGTCTGTGCAAACCTTTCACCATCAAAGTCCCCCCCCTCCCCCCCTCACGCGCGAGGCAGGATGGTAGCTTGGAACAAAAATCTTCTTAAGGCCCTTTATATAGCATCCATTTTCATAGCCACCTCAGAGAATTGACAAGGATTTGAAGAATGGGAAAGTGTGGTTTATTACAACATTTTATTCATTCAACAACAAAACAATCTGTTTCAGATACAGATGTAGCATCTTAATTTGAGTCAGTTTGCTACAGCAGGAAAGAATCCTGGAGCAGCAGGAAATGTGGATTATAATTAATGGACATTTTTTAGGGGTTGAATCCCTTTTCGTAAGGGATCAAGTATGACATTTCAAAGTGAAAATTACAAAAACTTCAAAAGCCTTTTAAACCTCAAATAGCCACAAGTTTGACATGTTATCCGGCAACAAGGTGATCAAATGAATATCCTACAGCTGCATGACCCTTAACCTCTAGATTTATCTTTTTGAAATGTTTACTTCACCGTACATGAACTACGTGTCTTGTGCTTGGCCTGCTCTGTGCTATTTAATGTTATGACCATTTTTGTGTCCACAGGAGAATTTACTGGTGCACAGGAAACAAGGTACAGAAATAGCGAGAGACAGGTCCTGTCTTCTGTCAGAGGAGAAACCCAGTCTGTCTCCATACAAAAAAAAGCAGCATTCAATTCAGATCTGAAACGTCTGATCTTGATTAAATCATTCATCTAGAAGATTAGATACTTATTGCATTTAGTTTCTGATTTAAGATGAGTAAATGATGACATATTGTAACTCACATGGCTAAATAAGGTTTTCATTTGAATTACGATTCAAGTTTGTTCTAAAAACAGACGACCTCTCATTTTACCTTGACAGAGGTTTTATATAATCTCTAGAAAGTGCCTTCTGTGTCTTCAAAAATGAGAAACCAGTAGCAGATCCAAAGCATGGTTTGTAATGCAGCCTAGAGGTAGTCTGCTGAAGACCACTGTTATCCAACACAGACAGTAACATTCCATTACTGACATATTTATTTTGGCGCTGCCAGCACAGTACATCTCAGTGCCATAGAATAAGAGAGAGAAAACTCCAACTGATAAATGTTATTTTAGACACGAGATACTTCCCAGTTCCCGGTGTTTATGATTAGGGGTCCGGTAGGGATCCTGCCTGTTGAACCGGTCCAACACCCCCCCCTTCGGTCACCAGGCGTCCCCTCCCCAGGATTGACTTACCGCAGGCTGGCTACATCATGCTGAAGACATTTACAGGCCCCCAGAGCCCCACGGCCCGGCACTCTCTCCCCTCTCTCTATGTCTTGATGAAGTCAGGGAGGGAGAGGCTGGGTCGGGATCCACATTGACCCCCCCCCCGCAGACAGAGTGAAGCGTATGTCTGTCCCTCGCCTAGGTGATGACATACCTACAGTAGAGGTAATAAGGTCAGGTCAGGTAACCCCGCCCTCCTTGAGTGAGGAACTGTTTTAGCTCAACCTTGGTCCGCTTGGGTCGTTGTCAGTAGTAGGGGGAATCATAACAAAAAGCTTTACAGTACATTTGAGATGTAGACTTCGGTGAGAGTGAGAGCACTTTACTTGACAAAGAGCTGAGTCAGCCCCAGTTCTGAGAGCCCTCTGCTCTCCTCCCAATTAGCCTCCAACTATCTGCCTCAAAACAGAAGCAAGACAACTCAGCCGGCATCCAGACATGATTGAGTCCATTGTTAAATTAATTAACATGAAGTGTACTGGAATGAGTGAATGCCTGAATCTGGCCATTTTATACATTGCATATGAATGTATAACATATGGGTTGTACCATCGTCATCGGCCACATTATTAAAATGTAGATAAAGAGTTTGCTCAGCAAATCTGGTTCTTGCAGTGGCGACGGACTTATAATAGCATTAATTTATTTAATTCTGTTTTTAAACGTGTATATCCAGTCTCCACTGTCTCTCTGTGAGAGCCACTATATTCTCATACAATTATTAAAGAAAGGCTTAATGATATTTTAATCAATATTATTGATTTTCCAGGGTTTATGACTCCGTTGAGCCCTGAGGTAATACTGTCTACAGTGTAGGACAGAGGAGCTAGAGCCCTGAGGTAATACTGTCTACAGTGTAGGACAGAGGAGCTAGAGCCCTGAGGTAATACTGTCTACAGTGTAGGACAGAGGAGCTAGAGCCCTGAGGTAATACTGTCTACAGTGTAGGACAGAGGAGCTAGAGCCCTGAGGTAATACTGTCTACAGTGTAGGACAGAGGAGCTAGAGCCCTGAGGTAATACTGTCTACAGTGTAGGACAGAGGAGCTAGAGCCCTGAGGTAATACTGTCTACAGTGTAGGACAGAGGAGCTAGAGCCCTGAGGTAGTACTGCCTACAGTGTAGGACAGAGGAGCTAGAGCCCTGAGGTAATACTGTCTACAGTGTAGGACAGAGGAGCTAGAGCCCTGAGGTAATACTGTCTACAGTGTAGGACAGAGGAGCTAGACGAGTAGTCATGAGACCAACCTCATCAATACTGGTGCTTGGTTAGTTTCAGAGGAGGCCGTTATAGGGAAAGGATTTACATTGTACATTGTGACTGGTTGGAAAACTAAACCTGTTTGAGACATAACACGACTAGAGCCACAGGCAGGAAATTTGATGAGGCCGGAACTTAAAGGTAAATCAATTATTATTCGGTTGCCAGGGAGATTTACGCAAATCTGGCATTTCCCCGATGATTCTTCTTGTTTTTATTTGTCTCTCTCTCTCTGTCCCTACTATCTCTCTCCTCAAGATGTGATTAAAATGTTTGTGTTGTTGTCTGGGAGAACCCAGTGGGATCACTTGAGAATGCTGCTTGGCACATAGCTGTGGATTTGGCCCTACAGTCTGGGAGTGTTCTGGGGTCTGCTGCTTGGCACATAGCTGTGGATTTGGCCCTACAGTCTGGGAGTGTTCTGGGGTCTGCTGCTTGGCACATAGCTGTGGATTTGACCCTAAAGTCTGGGAATGTTCTGGGGTCTGCTGCTTGGCACATAGCTGTGGATTTGGCCCTACAGTCTGGGAGTGTTCTGGGGTCTGCTGCTTGGCACATAGCTGTGGATTTGACCCTAAAGTCTGGGAATGTTCTGGGGTCTGCTGCTTGGCACATAACTGTGGATTTGGCCCTACAGTCTGGGAGTGTTCTGGGGTCTGCTGCTTGGCACATAGCTGTGGATTTGACCCTAAAGTCTGGGAATGTTCTGGGGTCTGCTGCTTGGCACATAGCTGTGGATTTGGCCCTACAGTCTGGGAGTGTTCTGGGGTCTGCTGCTTGGCACATAACTGTGGATTTGGCCCTAAAGTCTGGGAATGTTCTGGGGTCTGCTGCTTGGCACATAGCTGTGGATTTGGCCCTAAAGTCTGGGAGTGAGAAATGTGGTAAACCAAACGGGCTTGTTTCCTGTTTTTATTTTGCCTAAGGCCTTGTGAATAGATAGGCTATAATACACACAATGCTGAGTGATAAGACATACGTCATAAGTATTGTTATAAATAATATAATGACATAGGTTATATGATATTATAAACTGGGTGGTTAGAGCCCTGAATGACAGCCGTGGTATATCAGACCGTATACCCCAGGTATGACAAAACATTTATTTTTACTGCTCTAATTAAGTTGGTAACCGGTTTACAATAGCAATAAGGCACCTCAGGGTTTTGTGGTATCTGACCAATATACCACGGCTAAGGGCTGTATCCAGGCACGCGTCGTGTGTAAGAACAGCTCTTAGCCGTGGTATATTGGCCATATACCACACCTCCTCGTGCCTTATTGCTTAAGTAGACAGTACATACGTTATATGTAATCAGTTGAAGAAAGGAAAGTGACCTCCAGTTTGGTTTGGTTGGGGGCTGTTAGAAACAGATTGATCTGCCTGTGTGTCCCACAGCTTTCACCTCTTTCCCACTTCTGCCTCTATCAATTTGTAACAATGAGTGGCAGTGCAGAGGGGGACCAGGGGGTGTCCAGACAGATCCTCCCTCTGGGTGGTGAGGGGGAAGGGAGGGACGGTTGTGTGACTGCATGCCTTGGGGAGGCAACCCCGCTGGTTGGTGGTCCGGTGTTGTTTGTTCCTCTCTCGCTGCGTGTGTGTGTGTGTGTGTGTGTGTGTGTGTGTGTGCCCTGTATATTAGTCACTTTAATTGTTTGTAAATATTACATTATGTATTTTGGGTATATGTGGTGAAACTTAGAGATATTGCATGTTAGATATTACAGCACTGTCAGAGCTAGAAGCACAAGCATTTCACTACACCCGCAATAACGGTTAAATATCTGTTAAACACGTGTACGTGACCAATACAATTTGGTTTGATTTGATTTGATTATGCTTGTGTGTGTGTGTGTGTGTGTGTGTGTGTGTGTGTGTGTGTGTGTGTGTGTGTGTGTGTGTGTGTGTGTGTGTTTGTGTGTGTGTGTGTGTGTGTGTGTGTGTGTGTGGTGCATGTGTGTGTGACAAGAGGGGTTGGAAGCGATTAATGAGCTTAAACCTCCCCTTACCCCTCTCTGCTCCACAGAGCTCCTCCTCCTCCTCCACAGAGCTCCTCCTCCTCCACAGAGCTCCTCCTCCTCACCCCATTTTCTCCTCAAGGGTTAATGATTCAGTGAGCAATGCTTTGGATTGGGTGACGCAGCCAGGGGCTCTCTGGGTAGTCATGTGAGCTAAGCAGACAAGATGGTCAGCTCAGCTGCACACAGAGGAGCTGCCCTCCATCGTGTTCATCTATTGTTTACTGAACACCCTTGGCCAATGAGGTTCATTAGTCATGACACAGGCTAGTTGCGGATGTACCACACCAGTAATTCAGTATCTAATACACAGGCATGTCTTCACCACACACAAATAGGCAGCCGGAGTGGGTCAGTCAAAAGGATCCCTTTTAGAGATAGTGTCAAACTAATTATATGGACCAATGCTCTCTTTGAATGTAACTATTTTATTAAATATGACAATGGCTAGTTACTGTATATACAAATGAAATAGCTGTTTTTTGTGGATGAAGGAAAACGGCACACAGTATTACCAGAGATACAATACGTCTACTTCACCTTTAGAGATGTTTTTCTGACCGAGGGGAAACCCCGCTGACTTATGTTCATGTGAAGATACTCTCTGGAAATGTTCTTTCCTCAGAATGGCTATCGGAGATTTATAGAGTAAGACTGGGACTACTACGGCTGTAGTACAAGAGCTAGAGAACCGGGGACTTGGGAGTGCCAGTCAGTGCTTTAAATAGAACTGTATGTTTTGAAACACCTGTTCACTGGAAATGTGAGCAGAGCATGCCAGGAGTCTACTTGGATTAGAATCCATCACTGAAACACAAATGGGCTGACAGATATTAGGCTATGATAATCAACAATGACATTAGTTATATAATTGCAGGGATTTGTCATTGGGGGCCTTTAAGTGGGTAAATGAATATAAGTGGGATTTGCTTACGGCCCAGACTACTTGTGTAGTCCTATCATCATCATCGGCATCATCAGTAATATTGGAGATAGTAATTCATGTACCCCAGGTAACCATATCATCTCCCCCCATCTTCAGCTATGATGACAGTATGATGACAGAGAGAGAGAGAGAGAGAGGAGGGAGGGAGGGAGGGAGGGAGGGAGGGAGGGAGGGAGAGAGAGAGAGAGAGAGAGAGAGGGAGATAGAAGAGACAGAGGGGGGGGAGGGAGGGAGGGAGGGAGGGAGGGAGGGAGGGAGGGAGGGAGGGAGGGAGAGAGAGAGAGAGAGAGAGAGAGAGGGAGGGAGGGAGGGAGAGGAGACAGATTGGTGTGCCCTCCAGGAGAGGCCTGCTGCTGTGGGGGTGTCAACAGTGGCTCCCTCCCCGGTTGCCCACAGACACCTATTCCGAGTGGCACAGCGGTCTAAGGCACTGCATCTCAGTGCTAGATGCGTCACTACAGACCCTGGTTTGATTCCAGGCTTGTATCACAACCGGCCGTGATTGGGAGACCCATAGGGCGGCGCACAATTGTCCCAGCGTCGTCCGGGTTAGGGTTTGGCCGGGGTAGGGTTTGGCCGGGGTAGGGTTGGCCGGGGTAGGGTTGGCCGGGGTAGGTTTGGCCGGGGTAGGGTTGGCCGGGGTAGGGTTTGGCCGGGGTAGGGTTGGCCGGGGTAGGGTTGGCCGGGGTAGGGTTGGCCGGGGTAGGGTTTGGCCGGGGTAGGGTTGGCCGGGGTAGGGTTGGCCGGGGTAGGGTTGGCCGGGGTAGGGTTGGCCGGGGTAGGGTTTGGCCGGGTTAGGGTTTGGCCGGGGTAGGGTTGGCCGGGGTAGGGTTGGCCGGGGTAGGGTTTGGCCGGGGTAAGGTTGGCCGGGGTAGGGTTGGCCGGGGTAGGGTTGGCCGGGGTAGGCCATCATTGAAAATAAGAATTTGTTCTTAACTGACTTGCCTGGTTAAATAAATAAAAATCCCTTCATGGTGGAGAGCAATAGATCAGTAAAATGGCCTCCCTTTATCCACCGAATCAGTTGTCTATTTCAGAGCCGCTGGACAATCTATGGTCTCAAAATGTTAAAAAGAGAGCCGAAAAAGTCATAGGAAGCTTTATAAGGCCAAATGTATCTGGCCTTTTAATCTGTGGCCTGAAGAGGAGAGATTGAAAGGTCCAACACCGAGGGACTGCAACACAGTGTCCAGATGGATTCACACAGGAACTAAAGGCTATCTTTACTGAAGAGAGGGTCAGAAAATGTCCTTCTCCCCACATTTGGCCACAGATATTTTTAATCATAGTCGATGTATGATGCTGCATGATCAGACGATCTCTCTTTTCAGGATAAATGTCTTGGGAAAGAGAAAATCTCCGTCAGCTCTGATCAACACTTGTGTGAAACTACAGCCTCTATACATTCTCTGAAAGTGTGTAATTTAGGAGCAGCAAACCCTCTGTGGAAAACATTCATTATCACCTCCAGTTAACGAGTGGATTCTAAAACGAGGGCTGGGGCCCTGGGCAAAGGGAGGAGATGTGAGGATGAGGGCTGGGGCCCTGGGCAAAGGGAGGAGATGTGAGGATGAGGGCTGGGGCCCTGGGCAAAGGGAGGAGAGGTGAGGATGAGGGCTGGGGCCCTGGGCAAAGGGAGGAGATGTGAGGTTTGGAGATGGGGCCCTGGGCAAAGGGAGGAGAGTTGAGGATGAGGGCTGGAGCCCTGGGCAAAGGGAGGAGATGTGGGGATTGGAGCTGGGGCCCTGGGCAGAGGAAGGAGGTGTGGGGATGTTGGCTGGGGCCCTGGGCAGAGGAAGGAGGTGTGGGGATTGGAGCTGGGGCCCTGGGCAGAGGAAGGAGGTGTGGGGATAGGAGCTGGGGCCCTGGGCAGAGGAAGGATGTGTGGGGATGTTGGCTGGGGCCCTGGGCAGAGGAAGGAGGTGTGGGGATTGGTGCTGGGGCCCTGGGCAGAGGAAGGAGGTGTGGGGATGTTGGCTGGGGCCCTGGGCAGAGGAAGGAGGTGTGGGGATGTTGGCTGGGGCCCTGGGCAGAGGAAGGAGATGTGGGGATTGGAGCTGGGGCCCTGGGCAGAGGAAGGAGGTGTGGGGATGTTGGCTGGGGCCCTGCGCAGAGGAAGGAGGTGTGGGGATGTTGGCTGGGGCCCTGGGCAGAGGAAGGAGATGTGGGGATTGGAGCTGGGGCCCTGGGCAGAGGAAGGAGGTGTGGGGATGTTGGCTGGGGCCGAAGGAATCACAGGCCAGGTGCTGCTCCTCTATTGTGGGGTGTCTCTTCTCCTACAGACATACAGAGCTCTGTTGACACAGACGGTTTTTGTCTTAACTCTAACTTCACACGTCAGATAGGGGTGTAGGGGTTTTACGTGTTAGATGTCAGAGGCACACAAAAAGCCCAGGCTCAGGGGTGATAGTGTTTCTGTGAGTCTGTGTTGACTAGGCTGACATGCTGCTATTCAAGTTAAGGGCGTACAAACTCCCCCTTTCCCATAGAGCGGAGAGAGACAGAGGTTCAAAGGGCAAACCAATGTCAATCATTTACAGGCGATGACAAACACACACTTTTTATTTAACTAGGCAAGTCAGTTAAGAACAAATTCTTATTTACAATGACAGCCTACAGAAGGATAGAGGGATATTCACATGCACTGATTGATTCAGGAGTTCAAGCCAAGACTGTGTGTGCTAAGTAACAGGCCTATACGAAAAAAGGTAAGAAAATGTATGCTCTCACTACTGTTAGTGGCTCTGGATAAGAGCATAAGAGCATCTGCTAAATGACTAGAATGGAAATATCCCCCTGGAGATGAACCAATGATTTAAAGTGTCTATACACAAGATGACTGATAGGGGGCGCTGTGTTGAAGCCACCGTGCCTCCACCATGCCACTTCTCCACCAGAAATGCATTTATTAATGTCAACATTCGTTGGGCCACACCTTAATGCATACTTCAAAATTGAATTATGTGAGATAAACATTAACAAAAATATAAAGATATATATAAAAAATATTTCCCTTAAAGTAACATATTTAGAGATGACTAATGTTACTGTCCCCACTACAACAAAGTTCATACTTAAATACCTGTACTTTTGTCCTTGAAACATTTAATTGAAATAGTGTATAATTCCATTCATTCCTATGGAGGACTGCTCTTCCTGGGTAGTGTCAACATGGCCGACCGGTGGCTTCATTTACGGTCAATTTGAGCTGCGGACCAAGAATGTCACGTTGCCAGCAACAACGAAAGGTAAGACAAGGATTTAATGTGAATTGAAAAGTAGAAATCTCCTTTGCCACTTCATCCCTCGTAGTGGGAATAGGATCTTACTGACACACCTCAAATGGTCCTTCTATGTCTTTCTTCTCTCCTCCCTCTCTGCTGCCACAAACGCATGGGGGGGGGGGCACTGGAAACTACAGCCAGATCTTTGGAGATGGACTAAATTAGATCACAAGGCTTCCAAATGTCTCAAATGTCATTATTTAGTGCACAGACACCGATTCGGGTCAGCCACGAATATATAGGACGACTTCAAATAGTTTATATAGAGGTCGTGTTTTACATTGTAACTGGAAGGTCATACATCTTGACCAGGAACACGTTGTAAAAGGTCAGCTGGTTGGGGTGTTGCAGGCCCACAACCCTCTTGAGTCTGTGTTCTAGAAGGGAGTAGAACCATGGACATGGAATCCATAGAACTCCCCATTCATGTCAATGATGGCAGAAAGGTTCCAAGCCTTTTCTAAGGATTCTATTTATACGAGTTGAACAACAGGGTGCTGATGTGACCCACTGCGTGGATTCCTATCCGCTCAACACAAACACTGACAACATTCCTGTGTCGGTAGGATTGCTTAGATCTCAGTGTTAATCATGGGGTCGGATGAATGTATGTGAAGAATATGTGGTGTGTATGCAGACAAAATAATTGAATATTACTAATGTTAATTAATGTTATTATATGTTATTCTACCTATTAGCAGCGACACCACTGTATGACTGCTTTAAAACACACCCACAAACACACACACACACACACACCCACACACACACACACACACACACACACACACCCACACACACAAACCGACACACACACCCACCCACCCACCCACACACATCCACACACACCCACCCACACACACACACACACACACACACACACACCCACACACACAAACCCACACACACACACACCCACACACACACCCACCCACCCACACACACACCCACACTCACACAAACCCACACCCACCCACCCACACACCCACCCACACACACCCACCCACACACCCACCCACACACACACACCCACACACCCACCCACACACACACACACACACACACCCACCCACACACACAAACCCACACACACACAGACCCACACACACACCCACCCACCCACACACACACCCACACACACACAAACCCACACCCACCCACCCACACACACCCACACACACACACACACACACCCACCCACACACACACCCACCCACACACACAAACCCACACCCACCCACCCACACACACACACACACCCACCCACACACACCCACACACACACAAACCCACACCCACCCACACACACACACACCCACCCACCCACACACACAAACCCACACCCACCCACCCACACACACACACACCCACCCACCCACACACACACAATTAAATTAAGACCAATATATCAAACAAATTCCTCATACACACTCATGACAAACGGCAACGTAAATAACAATGTGTCTCCAGCACAATCAACAGTACACTACGCTGAGTAAGTGGAATGCTACCAGACACCCAGGTAGTGTAAAGATGGAGTATGGAGTCTATGAACCCACGCAGAGTAATGGATGTGGATATCTACAGTAACAGAGTCAGTCTCCACCACTGGCAGCTGGTCATTCCCCGTTTAGGGTGAGGAGGGAGGGCATTCATAGTCTCGCACCAGTCACAGACGTAGAGCGAGAGAGAGGGAGAGAGAGAGACAGAGAGGGAGAGAGAGAGACAGAGGGAGGGAGAGAGAGGGAGAGAGAGGGACAGAGGGAGGGAGAGAGAGGGAGAGAGACAGAGAGGGAGAGAGAGAGAGATGAGAGGGAGAGAGAGAGAGAGAGGGAGGGAGGGAGGGAGAGAAAGGAGAGGGAGGGCGAGAGACAGAGAGGGAGAGAGAGAGAGATGAGAGGGAGAGAGAGAGAGAGAGGGAGGGAGGGAGGGAGGGAGAGAGAGACAGAGAGGGAGAGAGAGAGACAGAGGGAGAGAGAGAGAGAGGGAGGGAGAGAGAGGAGAGAGAGGGAGAGAGATGAGACAGAGAGGGAGAGAGAGAGAGATGAGAGAGAGAGAGAGGGAGAGAGAGAGGGAGGGAGAGAGATAGAGAGGGGGGGAGGGAGAGAGAGAGAGACAGCGAGGGGGAGAGAGAGAGACAGAGAGGGAGGGAGAGAGAGGAGAGAGAAAGAGGAGAGAGAGAGACGGAGAGGGAGACAGAGAGGGAGGGAGAGAGAGAGGGGATAGAGAGATGGAGAGAGAGAGACAGAGAGGGAGAGAGATGAGAGAGAGAGACAGAGAGGGGAGAGAGAGAGGGGGGGGAGAGAGAGAGAGACAGAGAGGGAGAGAGAGAGACAGAGAGGGAGGGAGGGAGATAGAGAGAGAGGGAGGGAGAGAGAGAGAGACAGAGAGGGGGAGAGAGAGAGACAGAGAGGGAGGGAGAAAGAGGAGAGAGAAAGAGGAGAGGGAGAGAGAGAGACAGAGAGGGGGAGAGAGGGAGGGAGACAGAGAGGGAGGGAGAGAGAGAGAGGATAGAGAGAGAGAGAGACAGAGAGGGAGGGAGGGAGAGAGAGACACACACACAGAGAGGGGGAGAGACAGAGAGACAGAGACAGAAAGGGGGAGAGGGAGAGAGAGAGACAGAGAGGGAGGGAGAGAGAGACAGAGAGGGAGGGAGAGGGGGGAGACAGAGAGAGAGGGGGGGATAGAGAGAGGAGAGGGAGAGAGAGAGGAGAGGGAGAGAGAAGAGAGACAGAGAGAGAGAGAGGAGAGGGAGAGAGAGACCGAGAGGGAGGGAGGGAGGGAGGGAGGGAGAGAGAGAGAGGGAGAGAGAGAGGAGAGGGAGAGACAGAGAGGGAGAGAGAGATGGAGAGAGGGAGAGAGAGAGAGAGAGAGAGAGAGAGGGATAGAGAGAGGGAGGGAGAGACAGAGAGGGATAGAGAGAGAGAGAAGAGAGACAGAGAGAGAGGAGAGGTAGAGAGAGGAGAGAAACAGAGAGAGATGAGAGGGAGAGAAGAGAGAGAGAGAGAGGACAGGGAAAGAGAGAGGGAGAGAGAGAGAGAGGACAGGGAAAGAGAGAGGAGAGAGAGAGAGGGGAAATGTTCTGTGTTCATTCCCGTCTGAGCTACAGAACCTGAGTGCATGGCATTCCTGTCTAGTAACCCTACACCTCTGGGTTGGCAGGCATAGGGTGTGGAGAGTAGGACACCTGGATTCCTTCAATCTCTGTTTAATTGTTTTGTCAAGGCCTCACATTACGGAGCTCTCAGGCAGGGCCAAGCCAAACACAATAAATGTGTTAAGTGAATTTTAAGTGAATTCTGTCTCTGATGCTTCGAAAAACACATTTTTTTAAGTGAAACTAAGATAAACGGAATACTATTTCAGACACTGATATACATTACCAGTCAAAAGTTTGGACACACCTACTCAAGAGTTTTTCTTTATTTGTACTATTTTCTACATTGTAGAATAATAGTGATGACATCAAAACTATGAAATAACACATGGATTCATGTAGTAACCAAAAAATGATTAAACAAATCAAAATATATTTTATATTTGAGATTCTTCAAAGTAGCCACCCTTTGCCTTGATGACTGCTTTGCACACTCTTGGCATTCTCTCAACCAGCTTCACCTGTAATGCTTTTCCATCAGTTTTGAAGGAGTTCCCACATATGCTGCTTTTCCTTCACTCTGCGGTCCAACTCATCCCAAACCATCTCAACTGGGTTGAGGTCAGGGGATTGTGAAGGTCAGATCATCTGATGCAGCACTTCATCACTCTCCTTCTTGGTCAAATAGCCCTTACACCGCCTGGGGGTGTGTTGGGTCATTGTCCTGTTGAAAAACAAATTATAGTCCCACTAAGCTCAAATAGTACAAAAAATAAAGAAAACTCCTTGAATGAGTAGGTGTGTCCAAACTTTTGACTGGTGCTGCAATTTATCGCTCGGGGCCCCTGTCAAGCTATTTCTATTTCTTTGATCATACGATGAAGGTGGATGACAAAACTGATCTTTATTTGCAAATTAATTCAACCAACTTTCCGAAATCAACTTTACGAATAGAGATGATGGAGAATGAGCACTGGTTGTGTCAACACTGTACTCTACTGTGCCGAAGCCCTGTATTCCTGACAGTCAGTGAGAGATTCAACACTGTACTCTACTGTGCCGAAGCCCTGTATTCCTGACAGTCAGAGAGAGATTCAACACTGTACTCTACTGTGCCGAAGCCCTGTATTCCTGACAGTCAGTGAGAGATTCAACACTGTACTCTACTGTGCCGAAGCCCTGTATTCCTGACAGTCAGAGAGAGATTCAACACTGTACTCTACTGTACCGAAGCCCTGTATTCCTGACAGTCAGAGAGAGATTCAACACTGTACTCTACTGTGCCGAAGCCCTGTATTCCTGACAGTCAGTGAGAGATTCAACACTGTACTCTACTGTGCCGAAGCCCTGTATTCCTGACAGTCAGAGAGAGATTCAACACTGTACTCTACTGTACCGAAGCCCTGTATTCCTGACCGTCAGAGAGAGATTCAACACTGTACTCTACTGTGCCGAAGCACTGTATTCCTGACAGTCAGAGAGAGATTCAACACTGTACTCTACTGTACCGAAGCCCTGTATTCATGACAGTCAGAGAGAGATTCAACACTGTACTCTACTGTGCCGAAGCCCTGTATTCCTGACAGTCAGTGAGAGATTCAACACTGTACTCTACTGTGCCGAAGCCCTGTATTCCTGACAGTCAGAGAGAGATTCAACACTGTACTCTAATGTGCCGAAGCCCTGTATTCCTGACAGTCAGCGAGAGATTCAACAACAGCACAGAAGTGTTTTAACCAGGAGAGTGCCTCACGCTAAACTCCATGAACTCTGTTTGTGTTTAAACATCGGGACATACAGTATCTGTTGTATACCCTTCTAGACAGTGTACACCTTTTCTACTCAAAATGACTGAAATGAATCTGACAGATTAGAACTGGCACTTGGATGATTACAGCGTAGCTTGTCAAGCAGATACTGTGTACACATCTGGGGATAAACCTTGTATAGGCCAGGGTTTAGGCCAGGGGTTAGGCCAGGGATAAGGCCAGGGCTAAGGCCAGGGATTAGGCCAGGGTTTAGGCCATGGGTAAAGCCAGGGATAAGGCCAGGGATTAGGCCAGGGGTTAGGCCAGGGATTAGGCCAGGGTTTATGCCATGAGTAAGGCCAGGGATTAGGTCAGGGATTAGGCCAGGGGGAAGACCAGGGTTTTAGGCCAGGGATTAGGCCATGGATAAGGCCAGGGATTAGGCCAGGGGGAAGACCAGGGTTTTAGGCCATGGATAAGGCCAGGGATTAGGCCATGGGTAAGGCCAGGGATTAGGCCAGGGTGAAGACCAGGGTTTTAGGCCAGGGTTTAGGCCAGGGATAAGGCCAGGGGTTAGTCCAGGGGGAAAACCAGGGTTTTAGGCCAGATCTCAAATGTTGGTCTGTCAAACGGGGGAAAAAATGTAATCAGAGTAATTGCAGGATTTTCTGAGTTACCTCAAATGAAGCTGTAAGGTTTTTCATAGAAAAACATTACATGAATATTGACGTCTTGATTTTGTCTAAAGTAATGTTTAGCAAAATTTGGTAATTGAGAAAACACACTTTATTTAACCTCAATGTCTACTTGTTTTTACATTGCATTGTTGTTTTTAGCTGTATAGGTGATGTATGTGGGATGTTTTCAGTGAATTTTGAACACTTTCAGACAATGCGATTAAACAAGATTAAAAAATATTTCTGCACTAAAATAACAGATTGACTCTGACAGCCCCAACAACAGATTAAACACATTTTGGACAAGGGATCGGTGTAAAAAGTGTACAGTTCAATACAATACAATATTATCTATCCACAATGTATGTTCTTAACCCTAAATATACCAACAACTAAAAGCATTGTATTTGGGACAAATCATTCTCTAAACCTTAAAGCTTGTAATGAATAATGTGCCAATCGAGCAAGTTGAGGAGACTAAAGTGCTTGATGTAACCCTAGATTGTAAACTGACATGGTTTAAACAATCTTTATGCAATGGAAGCTGGTACGGGGCGAGGTGATGAAGTGCTACGCTGCTTTTTTGATATCACAATCAACTACAGGCCCTAGTTTTATCACTCCTGGACTACTGCCCAGTTATATGGTCAAGTGTCTCAAAGCAGAACATAGGGAAATTCCAGTTGGCCCAGAACAGAGCAGCACAGCTGGCCCTTAAATGTACATGGAAGGCTAATATCAATAACATGAATGTCAATCTCTCCTGGTTCAAAGTAGAGAGATTGACTGCATCACTACTTGTCTTTGTGAGAGGTATTGACGTATCGAAAGCACCGAACTGTCTGTTCAAACAGCTAACAAGCAGCTCAGACATCCATACATACCCCACAAGACATGCCACCAGGGGTCTTTTCACAGTCTCCAAGTCCAAAAACAGACTCTGGGAAACACGCAGTAGTATATAGAGCCATGACTACATGGAACTCTCTTCCATATCAAGGAAGTCAAACGAGCAGGAAAATCAGGGTAAAAAACAGCATACAACTACACCTCAGGGCACAATGCGGACTGAGAAGAGACACAGATACTCTATTGTGGTGTTGGACATTTTATAGTGTACATTTATAATAAGAGAGTAATAATGTATTAATGTATATTATGATGTATTGTGTGTGATGTCATTGTTTTCACCCCGTTTGGACACCAGGAAGAGTAGCTGCTGCCAATAGGGATCCTAATAAATAGGAACATATACTACATATTAAACAGTTAGAAAGCTCACAGGGATATTGGTATCCACAGTACTCCATCAATAATCGGTTTCTTCAATTCAATTCTTCTTATATTCCCCAAATGTTTTCTTTTGAACATACACTAAATACACTGTGATTTAATCTTTAAACAACAGAACAATTGTCTCTCTGCCCCATGGCAAAATGTGTAGAATTTCAAGAAATTTGCTTTAAAACTGCAATATTTTCTCTCTACCTGGGGGCAAAATGTAGAATTTCAAGAAATTTGCTTTAAAACTGCAATTTGTTTTCTCTGCCCAGGGGCAAAATGTGTAGAATTTCAAGAAATTTGCTTTAAAACTGCAATATTTTCTCTCTGCCCCATGGCAAAATGTGTAGAATTTCAAGAAATTTGCTTTAAAACTGCAACATTTTCTCTTTGCTCGGGGGCAACATGTGTAGAATTGCAGAAAATGTTCTCTCTGATTCCATTGTGCTTTCCCAGGGCCTGAGACTTGTCCAGCCATGCACTGCAGAAGTCTTAGTAAAAGTGCTTGTATACTCTTTGTATTGCACTCTTAAGTAGAATCATGTGTTCTGAATAACGTGTCCCTGATGAATTTCCTTTCACAAAAGGGATCCCTGATGAATTTCCTTTCACAAAAGGGATCCCTGATGAATTTCCTATCACAAAAGGGATCCCTGATGAATTTCCTATCACAAAAGGGATCCCTGATGAATTTCCTTTCACAAATGGGATCCCTGATGAATTTCCTTTCACAAAAGGGATCCCTGATGAATTTGCTATCACAAAAGGGATCCCTGATGAATTTGCTATCACAAAAGGGATCCCTGAGGAATTTGCTATCACAAAAGGGATCCCTGATGAATTTGCTATCACAAAAGGGATCCCTGATGAATGTGCTATCACAAAAAAGGTCTCTGAAGCAAAAAACGTTTGAGAACCCCGGTATAGGCTACTGTAGTTAATTCCCCACGAAAAAACAATTGTAACGTCTTGCATTTACTGCTACAGGTTTGTAAGTCAACGACATACAGAATATTATTTTATTACAACGATATGACTGCACATATTTTGTATTTTTTTTTTTTAAACCTCTAAATGCAAGAACAATTCACCGACCTGCCCGAATATTAATAATGTTTCAAAAAGTACCCACATTCTTCCCTGGAACAGGTAGTAGATTCATTCGGTGAAAGTCAAGTTAAGAGCTCTGGCATTTCCTGCTTTTGTTGGTTCACACATAACGGACCATAAAAATGGGTACTCACTCCATTTTAATCTCAATGTTTCTACACATAAAGAGTCTCAATTGATTTCCCTAGCCCTAGGACAGTCCTAACAGGCCCTGTGGACAGCCGTGTGCTTTTAATACTTCACACTGTTCACGTTGTAGACAGTGGGAGAGCTGTCAAACATTGTTAAAGATTAAGTTCCCTGGACTGTGGTCCTGATAACATAAACACTGTCGGTCCACTCAAAACAGCCCTCAGCTCAGACAATGTGCCAGTTCACTTTTAGGGGTGAATTCCTAACATGGGGATGAGCTAAACCAACAAGCAATTTCCTGCTTAATTAATTCCCAAATTAAGTGCAGTATCATGTTTAGCGTGTTTGTGGCTGGCCTGGAGGTGGAAAGTGGATTGGCTTATTGGAATTTTAGGAGTCTCGTTGGGGTCGTAGACAAAAGTTTAGCTCCTTTTTGCTGGAGCCTTGACAGAGACTCTCCTGATTGAGTGTGTGTGTGTGTGTTTGTGTTAGTGCGTGTATGGGCTTGTGTGTGTGTGTGTGTTTGTGAGTGTATGTGCGTGTATGTGCTTGTGTGTGTGTGTGCGTTAATGTGCTTGTGTGTGTGTGTGTGTGTGTGTCATATTCCTGCTGTGAGATGGCTGTGCAGTCCACTGTCAGTCCGTTGGCTCCAGCCCAGTACCTGAGGAGTCACTGCTGGCCGCTCGTTCCTCTGAGATCACCGGTGCCTGACCAGACTCTGCTTCCTGACAGCACTTCCTGAAAGGGAACATTCTTGGAACACTACTTCTTCGAGGCCTGAGTGGAATTCACAGCCCATCACTGACTGGTTCTCTGGTTCAAATACAGTCCTTATTTTAGAACAAACAGGAAGCAAGATCTCACCACCACAGTTTTGATCCATCTGCAACCAATTGACACGTTGGCTTCCTACAATAATAGAACAATGATAGGTTAAGTAGCAAGGATAGCAGATAGAGACATGTTTTGGTGAGATCATGATTACTCAGTCGTTTGCGTACTGATTGTGATTAAGGGATAGTGACTCAGCAATTTGACCGACGTGCAACACTTGGACATGTACAGTGCATTCGGAAAGTTACAGACTTTTTCTAAAATGGATTACAATTATTTTTTTTCAAATCAATCTACACACAATACCCCATAATGACGAAGCAAAAACAGGTTTTTAGAAATGTCTTCAAATATATATATTTATATATAAATATAAATATATATATATTTAAAAAAATGTTTTTTAAAGAAGTTTACTTAAGTATTCAAAACCTTCACTCTGTATTTTGTTTAAGCACCTTTGGCAGTGATTACAGCCTCAAGTCTTCTTGGGTTTGACGCTACACGCTTGGCACACCTGTATTTGGGGAGTTTCTCACGTTCTTCTCTGCAGACGCTTTCAAGCTCTGCAAGGTTGAATGGGGAGCGTTGCTACACAGCTATTTTCAGGTCTCTCCAGAGATGTTCTATTGGGTTCAAGTCCGGGCTCTGGTTGGGCCACTCAAGGACGTTCAGAGACTTCTCCCAAAGCCACTCCTGCATTGTCTTGGCTGTGTGCTTAGGGTCTTTGTCCTGTTGGAAGGTGAACCATCGCCCCAGTCTGAGGTCCTGAGCGCTCTGGAGCAGGTTTTCATCAAGGACATCTCTGTACTTGGCTCCGTTCATCTTTCCCTCGATCCTGACTAGTCTCTTAGTCCCTGCTGAAAAACATCCCCACAGATGCTGTCACCACCATGTTTCACCGTAGGGATGGTGCCAGGTTTCCTCCAGATGTGACACTTGGCATTCAGGCCAAATTGTTCAATCTTGCTTTCATTAGACCAGAGAATCTTGTTTCTCATGGTCTGAGAGTCCTTTAGGTGCCTTTTGGCAAACTCCAAATGGACTGAAGTGCCTTTTACTGAGGAGTGGCTTCCGTCTGGCCATTCTACCATAAAGGCCTGATTGATGGAGTGGTGCCGAAATGGTTGTCTTTCTAGAAGGTTCTCCCATCTCTGTCAGAGTGACTCCAATTAAGTTGTAGAAACATCTCAAGGAGGATCATTGGAAACAAGATGCACCTGAGCTCAATTTCGAGTGTCACAGCAAAGGGTCTGAATACTTATGTAAATAAGGTAGTTCAGTTTAAATCTGGTATTGTGTGTAGATTGATCAATAATTGTTTTTATTTAATACATTTCATAATAAGGCTGTAACGTTGTTACATTAACTGTGTTAACTGTGGAGAAAGAGAAGGGGTCTGAATACTTTCCCGAACGCACTGTATCTCTGAGCAGCTCGAAACGGCTGTAGGGTCCTATAAAAATCTGTGTGGAAGAGAACGAGAACGGAATCACGGAATTCAGAACGGAATCACGGAATTCAGAACGGAATCACGGAATTCAGAACGGAATTCAACAATATAAAAAAAACATATTGAACTTAGTATGAAATCAGCTACATGTATTGAACTCATTAGAAAATGCATTCATTTGCCCAAGTGAATCATAAGACATGAACATAATGCATCAGTGATTGGTATTTTCATGCAACTTTCTGAAAGGCACAGGAAAGCAAGGAATTTGTTCTTAACTGACTTGCCTAATTAAATAAAAGTTAAATAAATTAAATAAAACCTTCTTAGTTAAATGTTAACCACAAAGTAGCCTATGCCTACCTGGCAGAATGATATCATGATTATTTGCATCAATCCAGTGGCCATTTGATTTGCAAACTCTGCATGAGCGCTACAGCAACACTGCTTAACCAAACAATGGTCTCTTCCTGGCACCCTTGCGTCAATCTAACTAACATAATACAAAAAAATCCCCATTAAAATGTGTCAGTTTAAGCTAGAGATAGAATGTTTTTTGCATCTTAATCCACAGCATCAGCCTATGTCGGCGTTCCGCATCTGCGGTGAAAGGTGGCATAGCTAGAGTGGTGTTTGTCAGACCTTGAGACATCCTGAAAATTGGTTTTCTCATGATAACGTCTGTAGCATCCGAACGGGTTGGCCTACAATCTATTATGATCCCTCTATGGAAAGGGGAGACTCATGAACGTAACCCAAAAATAAGGGGTTAAATATGTGTACAAAAAAAAACATTATATATATATATATATCCTGAGCTTTCTTATCTCTCCTAGATGTAGGACAGACACTTTAAAACCTTGTTTCTTATGATTTATTTTTGATTGTCTTTTTTGGCCATTTATGAATGCTTTGTTCACTGCGTTTCTATGGGCTATAGTAGTAAGGGCCAAATTCAAAATTGCATCAAATAATATTTATATATTTTATATATATATATATATATATATATATATATATATATATATATATATATACCTAATGGGGTCCTAAAATTAAAAATCAAATAGTTAAATGATCCATGGTATGACCATCTTAAAACAATTCCATATGTTAGACTTATACCCCCCCTTAAGAGGCTACACCTACACCTTATTCCCAGACCTCAAAAATAGTCTTCTGATGTGGTTTAAACATTGGTGTGGACTTAGGGAGAGAGAAAAAAGTGATTTTGAGATAGAACAACAAAAAAAACAGGGTAAAACTCAAACCTGGAAAAACAAAACGGAATTGGGGGAAAAATTACGGAATCAGGTAAAAAAAAAAGTGATTTTATCGGGCCCTACTAATAAACCAACCTGTGTTGCACCAGTGCTGTGTTTTTGCTGCAGGCCATTTACAGTAACCATGAATACTTCTCCGTAATTGCTCCTTTTGTGATGAGACCTGATGGATGCTGATAAGGACCATAGAGAAAGACTGTAGTTATGGTTGTTGGTAAGATAGATAAGAACCATAGAGAAAGACTGTAGCCTGGTGAGAGCCTCTCTATGATGCTTGGCTGGTGGAGGACCTGTCATGTTGTCTTGTCTCTGTCCTTTCCCTTCACCCTGTCTCCCTCTGCTGGTCGTTGTTATGTTACCTTTTCTCCCCCTCTTTTCCCCAGCTGTGCCTTGTCTCCTCCTAATTACCCATTCACCCCGTTCCCCACCTGTTCCCTTTTTCCCTCTGATTAGGTCCCTATATCTGTCTCTGTTTCTGCTCCTGTCCTTGTCGGATTCTTGTTTGTTTGTTTATGTGTCTCATGCCTGAACCAGACTATCATCGTGTGGGCTGCAACCTTGTCCTGTCCTGTCGGAATCTACCTGTCCATCTGAGCCCACGTATGTTCGTCATTAAAGTACTCTGTTTGTTAATTCGCTTTTGGGTCCTCATTCACGCACCATAACAGAAGAATCCGACCAAGAATGGACCCAGCGACTTCGGATCCTCTCCACTCAGCCGTCGAGATCCAGGGAGCGATGCTAGGCAGACACAAGCAGGAATTGTCTGCTGCTCGACATGCCGTTGAGACCCTGGCCACCCAAGTCTCCAACCTCACAGAACAGGTTCACCATCTCCGCCTCGATCCACCGGCCACTTCCAGGGCTTTCGAATCTCCGGAGCCCAGAATCAATAACCCGCCGTGTTACTCTGGGGAGCCCACTGAATGCCGCTCGTTCCTCACCCAGTGTGATATTGTGTTTTCTCTCCAGCCCAACACTTACTCCAGGAGCACTGCTCGTGTCGCCTACGTCATATCTCTCCTTATTGGACGGGCTCGTGAGTGGGGCACGGCAATCTGGGAGGCAAGGGCTGAGTGTATTAACCAGTATCAAGACTTTAAGGAGGAGATGATACGGGTTTTTGATCGATCTGTTTTTGGGGAGGAGGCTTCCAGGGCCCTGTCTTCCCTATGTCAAGGCAATCGATCCATAACAGACTACTCTATTGAGTTTCGCACTCTTGCTGTCTCCAGTGGCTGGAACGAGCCGGCCTTGCTCGCTCGTCTTCTGGAGGGTTTCCGCGCAGAGGTAAAGGATGAGATTCTCTCCCGGGAGGTTCCTTCCAGCGTGGATTCCTTGATTGAACTCGCTATTCGCATTGAGCGACGGGTTGATCTTCGTCACCGAGCTCGTGGAAAGGAGCTCGCGCTCTCCGTCGCCTCCCTCTCCGCATCACTACCATCTTCCTCTGCCGGCTCGGGTGCTGAGCCCATGCAGCTGGGAGGTATCCGCATCTCGACTAAGGAGAGGGAACGGAGAATCACCAACCGCCTCTGTCTCTATTGCGGTTCCGCTGGTCATTTTGCCACTTCATGTCCAGTAAAAGGCCAGAGCTCGTCAGTAAGCGGAGGGCTACTGGTGAGCGCTACTACTCCTGTCTCTCCTTCAAGATCCTGCACTACCTTGTCGGTCCATCTACGCTGGACCGGTTCGTCAGCTTCCTGCAGTGCCTTAATAGACTCTGGGGCGGAGGGCTGTTTTATGGACGAGACCTGGGCTCGGGAACATGACATTCCTCTCAGACAGTTAAAGGAGCCCACGGCCTTGTTCGCCCTGGATGGTAGTCCTCTCCCCAGGATTCAGCGTGAGACGCTACCTTTAACCCTCACTGTTTCTGGTAATCATAGTGAAACCATTTCTTTTTTAATTTTTCGTTCACCTTTTACACCTGTTGTTTTGGGCCATCCCTGGCTAGTTTGTCATAATCCTTCCATTAATTGGTCTAGTAATTCTATCCTCTCCTGGAACGTCTCTTGTCATGTGAAATGTTTAATGTCTGCTATCCCTCCTGTTTCCTCTGTCTCTTCTTCACAGGAGGAGCCTGGTGATTTGACAGGGGTGCCGGAGGAATATCACGATCTGCGCACGGTGTTCAGTCGGTCCAGGGCCACCTCTCTTCCTCCACACCGGTCGTATGATTGTAGTATTGATCTCCTTCCGGGAACCACCCCCCCCCGGGGTAGACTATACTCTCTGTCGGCTCCCGAACGTAAGGCTCTCGAAGATTATTTGTCTGTAGCTCTTGACGCCGGTACCATAGTCCCCTCCTCCTCTCCCGCCGGAGCGGGGTTTTTTTTTGTCAAGAAGAAGGACGGGTCTCTGCGCCCCTGCATAGATTATCGAGGGCTGAATGACATAACAGTGAAGAATCGTTATCCGCTTCCTCTTATGTCTTCAGCCTTCGAGATCCTGCAGGGAGCCAGGTTTTTCACTAAGTTGGACCTTCGTAACGCTTACCATCTCGTGCGCATCAGGGAGGGGGACGAGTGGAAGACGGCGTTTAACACTCCGTTAGGGCACTTTGAATACCGGGTTCTTCCTTTCGGCCTCGCTAACGCTCCAGCTGTCTTTCAGGCATTAGTCAATGATGTCCTGAGAGACATGCTGAACATCTTTGTTTTCGTTTACCTTGACGATATCCTGATTTTTTCACCGTCACTCCAGATTCATGTTCAGCACGTTCGACGTGTCCTCCAGCGCCTTTTAGAGAATTGTCTTTTCGTGAAGGCTGAGAAGTGCACTTTTCATGCCTCCTCCGTCACATTTCTCGGTTCTGTTATTTCCGCTGAAGGCATTAAGATGGATCCCGCTAAGGTCCAAGCTGTCATTGATTGGCCCGTCCCTAAGTCACGCGTCGAGCTGCAGCGCTTTCTCGGCTTCGCGAACTTCTATCGTCGTTTCATCCGTAATTTCGGTCAGGTGGCAGCTCCTCTCACAGCCCTTACTTCTGTCAAGACGTGCTTTAAGTGGTCCGTTTCCGCCCAGGGAGCTTTTGATCTCCTCAAGAATCGTTTTACATCCGCTCCTATCCTTGTTACACCTGACGTCTCTAGACAGTTCGTTGTCGAGGTTGACGCGTCAGAGGTGGGAGTGGGAGCCATCCTTTCTCAGCGCTCCCTCTCTGACGACAAGGTCCACCCATGCGCGTATTTTTCTCATCGCCTGTCGCCGTCGGAACGTAACTATGATGTGGGTAACCGCGAACTGCTCGCCATCCGGTTAGCCCTAGGCGAATGGCGACAGTGGTTGGAGGGGGCGACCGTTCCTTTTGTCGTTTGGACTGACCATAGGAACCTTGAGTACATCCGTTCTGCCAAACGACTTAATGCGCGTCAGGCGCGTTGGGCGCTGTTTTTCGCTCGTTTCGAGTTCGTGATTTCTTATCGTCCGGGCTCTAAGAACACCAAGCCTGATGCTTTGTCTCGTCTCTTCAGTTCTTCAGTAGCCTCCACTGACCCCGAGGGGATTCTCCCTGAGGGGCGTGTTGTCGGGTTGACTGTCTGGGGGATTGAGAGGCAGGTAAAGCAAGCACTCACTCAAACTCCGTCGCCGCGCGCTTGTCCTAGGAACCTTCTTTTCGTTCCCGTTCCTACTCGTCTGGCCGTTCTTCAGTGGGCTCACTCTGCCAAGTTAGCCGGTCACCCTGGCGTTCGGGGTACGCTTGCTTCCATTCGCCAGCGTTTCTGGTGGCCCACCCGGGAGCATGACACGCGTCGTTTCGTGGCTGCTTGTTCGGTCTGCGCGCAGACTAAGTCCGGTAACTCTCCTCCTGCCGGCCGTCTCAGGCCGCTTCCTATTCCCTCTCGACCGTGGTCTCACATCGCCTTAGATTTTGTCACCGGACTGCCTTCGTCAGCGGGGAAGACTGTTATTCTTACGGTTGTCGATAGGTTCTCTAAGGCGGCTCATTTCATTCCCCTTGCTAAGCTTCCTTCTGCTAAAGAGACGGCACAAATCATCATCGAGAATGTTTTCAGAATTCATGGCCTTCCGTCAGACGTCGTTTCGGACAGAGGTCCGCAATTCACGTCTCAATTTTGGAGGGAGTTTTGCCGTTTGATTGGGGCTTCCGTCAGTCTCTCTTCCGGCTTTCACCCCCAGTCTAACGGTCAAGCAGAACGGGCCAATCAGACTATTGGTCGCATCTTACGCAGTCTTTCTTTTCGCAACCCTGCGTCTTGGTCAGAACAGCTCCCCTGGGCAGAATACGCCCACAACTCGCTTCCTTCGTCTGCGACCGGGCTATCTCCTTTTCAGAGTAGCCTCGGGTACCAGCCTCCGTTGTTCTCATCTCAGTTCGCCGAGTCCAGCGTCCCCTCCGCTCAGGCTTTTGTCCAACGGTGCGAGCGCACCTGGAAGAGGGTCAGGTCTGCACTTTGCCGTTATAGGGCGCAGACTGTGAGAGCTGCTAATAAGCGTAGAACGAAGAGCCCTAGATATTGTCGCGGTCAGAGAGTTTGGCTCTCCACTCAGAACCTTCCCCTTAAGACGGCTTCTCGCAAGTTGACCCCGCGGTTCATTGGTCCATTCCGTATCTCTCAAATCATTAACCCTGTCGCAGTGCGACTTCTTCTGCCGCGATATCTTCGTCGCGTCCACCCGGTCTTCCATGTCTCCTGTGTCAAGCCCGTTCTTCGCGCCCCCGCTCGTCTTCCCCCCCCCCCCCCCATCCTTGTCGAGGGCGCACCCATCTACAGGGTCCGTAGGATTTTGGACATGCGTCCTCGGGGCCGTGGTCATCAGTACCTAGTAGATTGGGAGGGGTACGGTCCTGAGGAGAGGAGTTGGGTTCCCTCTCGGGACGTGCTGGACCGTGCGCTGATCGATGATTTCCTCCGTTGCCGCCAGGCTTCCTCCTCGAGTGCGCCAGGAGGCGCTCGGTGAGTGGGGGGGTACTGTCATGTTGTCTTGTCTCTGTCCTTTCCCTTCACCCTGTCTCCCTCTGCTGGTCGTTGTTATGTTACCTTTTCTCCCCCTCTTTTCCCCAGCTGTGCCTTGTCTCCTCCTAATTACCCATTCACCCCGTTCCCCACCTGTTCCCTTTTTCCCTCTGATTAGGTCCCTATATCTGTCTCTGTTTCTGCTCCTGTCCTTGTCGGATTCTTGTTTGTTTGTTTATGTGTCTCATGCCTGAACCAGACTATCATCGTGTGGGCTGCAACCTTGTCCTGTCCTGTCGGAATCTACCTGTCCATCTGAGCCCACGTATGTTCGTCATTAAAGTACTCTGTTTGTTAATTCGCTTTTGGGTCCTCATTCACGCACCATAACAGGACCTCTATGTGGTAGCACACAGATTCCACCCTCGCGTCCTAGGGTCAGAGAGAGGACTTCTGGGAATCGCATGATGACAATACGCCAACCAAGAGCTGCTTGGCCACTGAAGCATGCCAGTATGGAACAGAGAGACACTACAACATGGTTGGTTGGAGATGAGGACTAACATATTAAAGAGATACTTCAAAAGAGGCCTTGTTTCACCTTAAGTGCATCTCTTGATGTCGTTAGAGAAGACGCTTGTGTAAGTAGTGTGAAGAGTCTGAGGACTGTGTCACATAGAAGAAAAATGTGTGTCACTCAGACATTTGTTTGACACCCTTCATAATTAGGTTTTTGCTGTGAACATAGTTGTTACAACCAATATTTGCTGACTTTGTTCAAACAAGATTTAATGTCTATTGTACCGCAAGGCATGCACACTATTACACAACTTTCGGTAACAAATTGGGGTCAATATCATGTCTGTGTAGCTGATGTTCTATATGAGGCAGCAATTTGAGAATCATGTTGGCCTCTACACACTGCCTACAATTAGGTTTAATGAAGACTAATTGAAGAAAAAAAAAAGACAAGACAATTAATTGTCTGTACAAAAATGTGCTGTGTGTCTAACCCTGTTCCTTCCTGTTACTTCCTCATTGTCATAAAACAGACATACCACAGATCCCTGTTGACAGGGGGTTCAGAGGTCAGGACATGTCAGGGCTCACAGAGACACAGCCACATTAAGGTGGAAGAAAGGAATGGGCCATTTGTTTTAAAACTTTGAGCTGGTCCTCAGGCTATGTGGCCGTGGAGCTGTGGAGCAGAGATGGGACAAAGCAGGTGTTGAGTGTTGAGTGTGAGCGGAGATGGGGAGCCACCTCTGTTTTCTGGGTCTGTAGTGCTTTTAGCCTGATCTGACTAGCTGGCTGGGGGGGGGGGGGAGGATAAGGCTCCTAATTGAATCATCGGCCCTGCGTTCGGTTCCTGGGGTGCAGGGCTTTGTGTCCTCCCTTCTCTTAAGAGGATAAATGGGCAGATTGAGGATTTTGACCTCGTCTCACGGACCAAGAGCTTTCAGGTTTAATGTAAAATAGATTTCCCTCTTACACAAAAGGGTAGCCATTTTTTTTGAGAAAATGAAACTAAGTGCAGTAGTGTATCCCAGGCTTATAATCTGATAAGGAAACAGTGTTTTTCACCCCCTCTGTTTTCAAATGTCTAGTAACAGCATGTAGAGGTGTGTTTCTGTTCAATAGTATGGCACATGAAGACATACATTCTGAACATAGAATACATATTACTTCACCTAAACTGCTGCTTCTATGTTTTCTGCAACTGGAATATACTCAGTAGACTTGTATTCTTCAACTGGAATATACTCAGTAGACTTGTATTCTTCAACTGGAATATACTCAGTAGACTTGTATTCTGCAACTGGAATATACTCAGTAGACTTGTATTCTTCAACTGGAATATACTCAGTAGACTTGTATTCTTCAACTGGAATATACTCAGTAGACTTGTATTCTGCAACTGGAATATACTCAGTAGACTTGTATTCTTCAACTGGAATATACTCAGTAGACTTGTATTCTGCAACTGGAATATACTCAGTAGACTTGTATTCTTCAACTGGAATATACTCAGTAGACTTGTATTCTTCAACTGGAATATACTCAGTAGACTTGTATTATTCAACTGGAATATACTCAGTAGACTTGTATTATTCAACTGGAAAATACTCAGTAGACTTGTATTATTCAACTGGAATATACTCAGTAGACTTGTATTATTCAACTGGAATATACTCAGTAGACTTGTATTATTCAACTGGAATATACTCAGTAGACTTGTATTCTTCAACTGGAATATACTCAGTAGACTTGTATTCTTCAACTGGAATATACTCAGTAGACTTGTATTCTTCAACTGGAATATACTCAGTAGACTTGTATTATTCAACTGGAAAATACTCAGTAGACTTGTATTATTCAACTGGAATATACTCAGTAGACTTGTATTCTTCAACTGGAATATACTCAGTAGACTTGTATTCTTCAAATGGAATATACTCAGTAGACTTGTATTATTCAACTGGAATATACTCAGTAGACTTGTATTCTTCAAATGGAATATACTCAGTAGACTTGTATTCTTCAACTGGAATATACTCAGTAGACTTGTATTCTTCAACTGGAATATACTCAGTAGACCTGTACAGTTGTGGCCAAAAGTTTTGAGAATGACACAAATATTAATTTTCACAAAGTCTGCTGCCTCAGTTTGTATGATGGCAATTTGCATATACCCCAGAATGCTATGAAGAGTGATCAGATGGGCCTCCCGGGTGGCGCAGTGGTTAAGGGCGCTGTACTGCAGCGCCAGCTGTGCCATCAGAGTCCCTGGGTTTGCGCCCAGGCTCTGTTGTAACCGGCCGCGACCGGGAGGTCCGTGGGGCGACGCACAATTGGCCTAGCGTCGTCCGGGTTAGGGAGGGCTTGGTCGGTAGGGATGTCCTTGTCTCATCGCGCACCAGTGACTCCTGGAGGCGGGTGGACAAACAAAAACCCACAAATTCTGACAAACTCCAATCATTGATTATGCAAGAATGGGCTGCTACCAGTCAGGATGTGGCCCAGAAGTTAATTGATAGCATGCCAGGACGGATTGCAAAGGTCTTGAAAAAGAAGGGTCAACACTTCAAAAAATTGACTCTTTGCATCAACTTCATGTAATTGTCAGTAAAATCCTTTGACACTTATGAAATGCTTGTAATTATACTTCAGTATTCCATAGTAACATCTGACCAAAAATATCTAAAGACACTGAAGCAGCAAACTTTGTGGAAATTAATATTTTGGCCACGACTGTATTCAAGTGATACTGTTACTTTTCATATCTGATTATTTTTTTTTTTACAAAATCCTTTTCTTTGATGACGTTTAACATAAAATACAATACATGGCAAACTAAAAAGGAAAAAGTAATAGCATTCGTCTCTCATTCCTTCCTCACGTGTCATTGTTGCATTCCATATTGTACTTGAGCTCCAACCTGACAGTTATTGCTAAATACTCTCCAGGACCTCAGTCAGATTCCCTTTAGACACTTAAAAGCGTCGGCACTCTCCAGCGAGGGAAACTGACCTCCGCCAAGGGATCGAGACATCTGTCATTCCTATCCCCAGTCACACATTTAGCGGCAGGAACGGACACATGTGGCCCAGGTCCCCAGCTTTTATTGAGCGCTTTGGAGAAAAAGTTAGATATTTATGATCAGTAGTATCAGTATCATAGGGCTCGTCCAAAGGGCTCGTAGGGCTCGTCCAAAGGGCTCGTAGGGCTCTTCCAAAGACAATGCTTTTAATGTCTGTTTTACATTTATTACATAATGCTGAGGCTGCTGGGAGTTTTTGTTGTTTTTTTTGCAAAGTTGACCTGGGTGTAAGGCAAGCTATATGCAACTTTGAACAGAAACCAGAGGATTGAATAAACAGTACCAGTCCAAAGTATGGACACAGCTGCTCATTAAAGGGTTTTTCTTTATTTTTTACTATTTTCTACATTGTAGAATAATAGTGAATACATCAACAATATTAAATAACACATATGGAATCTTGTAGTAACCAAAAAAGTGTTAAACAAATCAAAATATATTTTATATTTGAGATTCTTCAAAGTAGTCACCCTTTGCCTTGATAACAGCTTTGCACACTCGTGGCATTCTCTTAACCAGCTTCATGAAGTAGTCACCTGGAATACATTTCAATTAACAGATGTGCCTTGTTAAAAGATAATTTGTGGAATTTCTTTCCTTCTAAATGTGTTTGAGACAATCAGTTGTGTTGTGACAAGGTAGGGTGGTGTACAGAAGATAGGGGCAGTAGTGTATCCCAAGCGTATTCTCTGATCCTCCAGAATGTTCCTTAGCTATAGTCACATAGCAGCAGGAATGATTTTGTCAGGATTTAGAGGGCATAGACCATGGTTATTGTGTTCAACTCTTTTATTATCTACACTCTGTTTTTTCGGTACACCACCCCGCTCACGAAAATGGATCGCCCCTACAGGCAGTGACTCACGTGACCGTGGCCTGCTATATAAAGCAGGCAGACAGGCACTGAGGCATTCAGTTACTGTTCGATTAAACCTGAAAATGGGCAAAACTAGTGACCTAAGCGACTTTGAGCGTGGTATTATCGTCGTTGCCAGGCACGCCGGATCCAGTATCTCAGCAAAGACTGGCCTCCTGGGCTTCTCACGCACAACAGTGTCTAGGGTTTACAGAGAATGCTGTGACAAACAAAAAACATCCAGTCAGCGGGTCCTGTGGGTGTTGATAAAAGAGGTCCAAGGTGAATGGAAAGAATTGTTCAAGCTAACAGGCGGGCCACAAACAGACAAATAATTGCGCAGTACAACAGTGGTGTGCAGAACGACAACTCGGAACGCACAACTCATCAATCCTTGTCAAGGATAGGCTATTGCAGCAGACTACCACACCGGGTTCCACTCCTATCAACTATAAACAAGAATAAGTGGCTTCTGTGGGTACGCAATCACTAACACTGGACAATTGAGGAGTTGAAAAACACTGCCTCGTCTGCTGGATTCCAGTTCCGTCAAACTGACGACAGAGTCAGGATTTGGCATAAGCAGCGTGAGTCCATGGCCCCATCCTGCCTGATGTCAACGGTACAGGCTGTTGGCAGTGGTGTACTGATGTGGGGAATATTTTCCTGGTCCCTTGATACCAATTGAGCAACAAACATTTCCAATGCTTTGTAGAATCCAGGCTGTTCTGGATGCAAGGGGGGGGGGTTAATAATTTAAACCTTTATTTACCTTGGCAAGTCAGTTAAGAACAAATTCTTATTTTCAATGACAGCCTAGGAACAGTGGGCAATGCTTTGTTCAGGGGCAGGACGACAGGTTTTTATCTTGTCAGCTCGGGGATTAGATCTTACAACCTTTCGGTTACTAACCCAACACTCTAACCACTAGGCTACCTGCCACCCCGTAAACTGACTAGTCAGTGGATTTTCTTGTACGAGTAACACTGAGCATTTCATTTGCAGCTTTAGGATGCAAATGTTATACTGGCTGAAACATGGGTTGCAAAGATATTGGTAATTTAACAAAGTTACCGGAATCTACAGTAATTTTGGTAATTAACAGAAAATCTATATCAATCTATCGTAAATTTGTTAATTTACACTTGAATAACTTGTTAAAAAAATATTCATATATAGTATTCATTTTTTTAATATCGATATCCATATTGCCCATGAGGTTCTATTTACAAAAATAAATCTAAAGGATATTTCATGCTGAAACACTCATATTAAACACCAATGATATTCACTACGTTGATGGTTTATATTCAGGATAATATTTTACAGTTTTGTTATTGTATTTTATCATATTATTTAATTATTTTAGATATTTTACATGTGATAAGGCCAGAGAGAGGGCCAGAGATGATAATGTAATAATCTAAAGTACCCAAAATGGCCACTAGATGTCTTGTGATAGAGTACATAAAATCCAGATTTATATTAAATGTTTTATTTAACCTGGATTTAAGTAGGCAAGTCAGTTTAGCACAAATTCTTATTTACAATGACAGCCTACCCCCCCGGCCAAACCCTACCCTGGACGACGCTGGGCCAATTGTGTGCCACCTTATGGGTCTCCCAATCACGGCCTGTTGTGATACAGCCTGGAATCAAACCAGGGACTGTAATGACGCCTCTAGCACTGAGATGCAGTGCCTTAGACCGCTGTGCCACTCGAGAGCCCCATACAAAAATTCCCAGTAATATACCCACCCTTTGCAACCCAAGGCAAAACAGACAATATAAATAGTTGGAACAGTTCAGTACAGCTGCATTCAGTGCTTGCTGTCTGCGGTAAGAATTCTATATAGAGGGCAACTAAATGAAGAATTACATTGAGTTGATCTAATATAAAACATTTTCTGCATTCCCTTTGTGGAAAAACACTATAGTATGTTCCAGTCTCCCTTCACTCAATAAAAACAATCCTACCAAAGGATTATTATCAAGACATTTCTTAATATGACCACATTTAGAGTCCCTGCCATTTTTCACAGGCACAAATGTGACTGATATTTAGGTAAGGATTTGACAAAGGGACTGTAAAGCACGTTAACCATTTCAGTGTTTGCAGTAAATGTCTTCCTGTCGATGGAAGGGGGAGGTATTGTACCTTCCCTCTTAAGTCATTTCTATTTTCATTTTACAATGAAGGACTAAGATGGTGTAATTTCTCTCATTCTTCATCCTCCCTCTTTCTCTTCACCCTGATGAATGGCGTCCTCCTTCCTCCTAAAGGCAGACAAGACACCCTGTTGTGATAGGCAGTTAAGTCAACAACCCCTGGCCTGACCTCTGATTCATAGTGCTCCTTACCCTATCCAGTTCCACCTTTAATAATTCACATGTTTGTTGCCCTTTTTCAAATGTCATCACTTTCCCACATTTAGCTTGTATGGCTGCGCCCTGGGCCAGCGGCCTGTGTATTCTCACAGCCCTGGAACACAGACAGATGCATCAGGCCCATAGGGGGCACGTGCCCCCTCAGAATGTTCAACTTTTTGTTAATGTTGTTTCTCTAATACCACTAGCCACTTAGACATTTTAGGAAGTTGGCTTATGCTAGCCCATATACAGTGGGCAAAAAAGTATTTAGTCAGCCACCAATTGTGCAAGTTCTCCCACTTAAAAAGATGAGAGAGTCCTGTAATTTTCATCATAGGTACACGTCAACTATGACAGACAAAATGAGGGAAAAAAATCCTGAAAATCACATTGTAGGATTTTTAATGAATTTATTTGCAAATTATGGTGGAAAATAAGTATTTGGTCAATAACAAAGGTTTATCTCAATACTTTGTTATATACCCTTTGTTGGCAATGACAGAGGTCAAACGTTTTCTGTAAGTCTTCACAAGTTTTTCACACACTGTTCCTGGTATTTTGGCCCATTCCTCCATGCAGATCTCCTCTAGAGCAGTGATGTTTTGGGGCTGTTGCTGGGCAACACAGACTTTCAACTCCCTCCAAAGATTTTCTATGGGGTTGAGATCTGGAGACTGGCTAGGCCACTCCAGGACCTTGAAATGCTTCTTACGAAGCCACTCCTTCGTTGCCCGGGCGGTGTGTTTGGGATCATTGTCATGCTGAAAGACCCAGCCACGTTTCATCTTCAATGCCCTTGCTGATGGAAGGAGGTTTTCACTCAAAATCTCACGATACATGGCCCCATTCATTCTTTCCTTTACACGGATCAGTCGTCCTGGTCCCTTTGCAGAAGAACAGCCCCAAAGCATGATGTTTCCACCCCCATGCTTCACAGTAGGTATGGTGTTCTTTGGATGCAACTCAGCATTCTTTGTCCTCCAAACACGACGAGTTGAGTTTTTACCAAAAAATTATATTTTGGTTTCATCTGACCATATGACACTTTACCAATCTTCTTGTAGATCATCCAAATGCTCTCTAGCAATCTTCAGATGGGACTGGACATGTACTGGCTTAAGCAGGGCGACACGTCTGGCACTGCAGGATTTGAGTCCCTGGCGGCGTAGTGTGTTACTGATGGTAGGCTTTGTTACTTTGGTCCCAGCTCTCTGCAGGTCATTCACTATGTCCCCCCGTGTGGTTCTGAGATTTTTGCTCACCGGTCTTGTGATCATTTTGACCCCACGGGGTGAGATCTTGCGTGGAGCCCTAGATCGAGGGAGATTATCAGTGGTCTTGTATGTCTTCCATTTCCTAATAATTGCTCCCACAGTTGATTTCTTCAAACCAAGCTGCTTACCTATTGCAGATTCAGTCTTCCCATCCTGGTGCAGGTCTACAATTTTGTTTCTGGTGTCCTTTGACAGCTCTTTGGTCTTGGCCATAGTGGAGTTTGGAGTGTGACTGTTTGAGGTTTTGTCTTTTATACTGATAAGTTCAAACAGGTGCCATTAATACAGGTAACGAGTGGAGGACAGATGAGCCTCTTAAAGAAGAAGTTACAGGTCTGTGAGAGCCAGAAATCTTGCTTGTTTGTAGGTGACCAAATACTTATTTTCCACCATAATTTGCAAATAAATTCCTTAAAAATCCTACAATGTGATTTTCTGGATTTTGTTTTCTCATTTTGTCTGTCATAGTTGAAGTGTACCTATGTTGAAAATTACAGGCCTCTCTCATCTTTTTAAGTGGGAGAACTTGCACAATTGGTGGCTGACTAACTACTTTTTTGCCCCACTGTAGGTTCCCCATCTCATAACTAGCTTCCACGTACCCATTTCAGGCTATCAAGTTAAAGTAGCTATATAGCTTGTCTATCTGTTATGCGGAGTGGAACAGGGGAACCCAAGAGCAGACTCAGATGAGAAAACTGGGATGAAGTAACCAAGGCATTTATTGAAACACAGAGGGAGATGGAGTACAGGCCAGGGGAAGCTCAGGTGGGTTGTTTAGAACCAGGTGCGGAGGCTGAGGCTGGAGCGAGAGGGGTTGGGACAGGGTAAGCAGGTCCGGAGGGGAATCAAAAGGAGTAGTAGAGTGGGGAATCCAGGACAGAGTAGCAGGATGACGATACGTTGAACTGGAGACAAGGACCAGAGTCAGGGCGGGCGGAACTGTAGCGGAGAGGAAAACAGCATCAGGCCTGGAAACCAGGCACACCAGGCTCTATCAGTAACAACCGGCTAGAAGCATAGACTGAGCAGAGATTATGATCTGGCAGCGTGGAAGTGGCAGGACTGAGTATTTGTAGAGGTCTTGATTATGGAGCAGGTTGCAGCTGGTGTGTATCTGCTCTGACTCCAGCACACCTGTCTCAGCCCACACAATCACACAGACAGAGAGAGGGAGAGGGAGAGAGTACTGGGGGAGTGGCGGCAGGTTAAGGACACAGGATGAGCAGTAGAGGGCGTGGCAGGAGCAGATGTAATACTATCTTAGCTGCCATCAAGGTTGGTAGACTTTAGGAAAGCAACCAAGTGAATAGGACTCACTGTACTGAATAAGACTGACATTCCTTTCAATCTTTTGAGCAGAGATGCAGAGAGGCATATTTCGTTTCTTTTAAAAAATGACAACCAGTCAGTAGGATACAAGTAGCTCAAAAGGTATACTTAGATATGCAGAAAAATAAACATGTTTTTTACGTAGAATTAAGCATAATGATTATTGCTCGAGCTTGCATGAAAAAGCTGTTTCAGGTGTTTGAAAATTGCTAAATTATCCAACTTCCACCCACCAGCCATCCTCACATACAGTACTTTGTGCTCCCTTAGATTTTTGTGGTGCATGCCGCCCCTGGACAGAGATCAGAACTCTCACAACGCCCTGATCTCTCTAAAGTGTTTCTATTCTGGTGCATGGAGCACCATATACGCAGCTACACTGATTTACTCTTACCCCTGTCACCCCATCTGGAGGATATGGAGACATTTAAATTAAAGGATTAGGGGAAAAATTCATGTTTTTTTATATATCTCAAATGTAATCAAAAATGAAGATTATCTCTTTCATTAAATACAATTTTACAGAACATTCAGTGTTGTTACGGAAATAACCAATTGATTTTCATATTTGCAGAAAACATGCAAGAATGTCTAAATAATATACAGTATCTCTCACCATATTCATGATACAGTGCAAAAATCTAAGCAAACTGAAATAAGAGAAAGAGAGCATATAGATTCACAGAGAGAATAGAAATCAGCCTAACTAAACATGATTGGCCCTTAGAAAGAAGTCCTGATGAGTGATCCAAATCCATATCAGACGAGCAACCGAACAAGCAGACCTATACCTCCTCTTTATTCCCTGTTACCATGAAATTATTGTTTCCCTGGTACCATGACATCATTGTTTCCCTGCCACCATGACATCATTGTTTCCCTGCCACCATGACATCATTGTTTCCCTGCCACCATGACATCATTGTTTCCCTGCCACCATGACATCATTGTTTCCCTGGTACCATGACATCATTGTTTCCCTGTTACCATGATATCATTGTTTCACTGCCACCATGACATCATTGTTTCCCTGCCACCATGACATCATTGTTTCCCTGCCACCATGACATCATTGTTTCCCTGTTACCATGACATCATTGTTTCACTGCCACCATGACATCATTGTTTCCCTGCCACCAATGACATCATTGTTTCACTGCCACCATGACATCATTGTTTCACTGCCACCATGACACCATTGTTTCCCTGCCACCATTACATATTTTTTTCCCTGCCACCATGACATCATTGTTTCCCTGCCACCATGACATCATTGTTTCCCTGCCACCATGACATCATTGTTTCCCTGGTACCATGACATCATTGTTTCCCTGCCACCATGACATCATTGTTTCCCTGCCACCATGACATCATTGTTTCCCTGCCACCATGACATATTTTTTTCCCTGCCACAATGACATCATTGTTTCCCTGCCACCATGACATAATTGTTTCCCTTCCACCATGACATCATTGTTTCCCTGGTACCATGACATCATTGTTTCCCTGCCACCATGACATCATTGTTTCCTTGCCACCATGACATCATTGTTTCCCTGCCACCATGACATCATTGTTTCCCTGCCACCATTACGTATTTTTTCCCTGCCACCATGACATCATTGTTTCCCTACCACCATGACATCATTGTTTCCCTGTTACCATGACATCATTGTTTCCCTGCCACCATGACATCATTGTTTCCTTGCCACCATGACATCATTGTTTCCCTGCCACCATGACATCATTGTTTCCCTGCCACCATGACATCATTGTTTCCCTGTTACCATGACATCATTGTTTCCCTGTTACCATGACATCATTGTTTCCCTGCCACCATGACATCATTGTTTCCTTGCCACCATGACATCATTGTTTCCCTGCCACCATGACATCATTGTTTCCCTGCCACCATTACATATTTTTTTCCCTGCCACCATGACATCATTGTTTCCCTGCCACCATGACATCATTGTTTCACTGCCACCATGACATCATTGTTTCACTGCCACCATGACATCATTGTTTCCCTGTTACCATGACATCATTGTTTCCCTGTTACCATGACATCATTGTTTCACTGCCACCATGACATCATTGTTTCCTTGCCACCATGACATCATTGTTTCCCTGCCACCATGACATCATTAAATGCATGCTCTTCAACCGATCGCTACCTGTACCTACCCGCCTGTCCAACATTACTACTCTGGACGGCTCTGACTTAGAATACGTGGACAACTACAAATACTTAGGTGTCTGGTTAGACTGTAAACTCTCCTTCCAGACCCATATCAAACATCTCCAATCCAAAGTTAAATCTAGAATTGGCTTCCTATTTCGCAACAAAGCATCCTTCACTCATGCTGCCAAACATACCCTTGTAAAACTGACCATCCTACCAATCCTCGACTTTGGCGATGTCATTTATAAAATAGCCTCCAATACCCTACTCAACAAATTGGATGCAGTCTATCACAGTGCAATCCGTTTTGTCACCAAAGCCCCATATACTACCCACCATTGCGACCTGTACGCTCTCGTTGGCTGGCCCTCGCTTCATACTCGTCGCCAAACCCACTGGCTCCATGTCATCTACAAGACCCTGCTAGGTAAAGTCCCCCCTTATCTCAGCTCGCTGGTCACCATTGCATCTCCCACCTGTAGCACACGCTCCAGCAGGTATATCTCTCTAGTCACCCCCAAAACCAATTCTTTCTTTGGCCGCCTCTCCTTCCAGTTCTCTGCTGCCAATGACTGGAACGAACTACAAAAATCTCTGAAACTGGAAACACTTATCTCCCTCACTAGCTTTAAGCACCAACTGTCAGAGCAGCTCACAGATTACTGCACCTGTACATAGCCCACCTATAATTTAGCCCAAACAACTACCTCTTTCCCTACTGTATTTATTTATTTATTTAGCTCCTTTGCACCCCATTATTTTTATTTCTACTTTGCACATTCTCCCATTGCAAATCTACCATTCCAGTGTTTTACTTGCTATATTGTATTTACTTTGCCACCATGGCCTTTTTGCCTTTACCTCCCTTATCTCACCTCATTTGCTCACATCGTATATAGACTTGTTTATACTGTATTATTGACTGTATGTTTGTTTTACTCCATGTGTAACTCTGTGTCGTTGTATGTGTCGAACTGCTTTGCTTTATCTTGGCCAGGTCGCAATTGTAAATGAGAACTTGTTCTCAACTTGCCTACCTGGTTAAATAAAGGTGAAATATATAAATAAAAATAAATAAAATCATTGTTTCCCTGCCACCATGACATCATTGTTTCCCTGTTACCATGACATCATTGTTTCCCTGCCACCATGACATCATTGTTCCCCTGTTACCATAACATCATTGTTTCACTGCCACCATGGCATCATTGTTTCCCTGCCACCAATGACATCATTGTTTCCCTGTTACCATGACATCATTGTTTCCCTGCCACCATGACATCATTGTTTCCCTGCCTCCATGACATCATTGTTTCCCTGCCACCATGACATCATTGTTTCCCTGCCTCCATGACATCATTGTTTCCCTGTTACCATGACATCATTGTTTCCCTGCCACCATGACATCATTGTTTCCCTGTTACCATGACATCATTGTTTCCCTGCCACCATGACATCATTGTTTCCCTGCCACCATGACATCATTGTTTCCCTGCCTCCATGACATCATTGTTTCCCTGCCTCCATGACATCATTTGAATCACAGGGAGACAGGAGGAAGTGTAATATTTATCTAAATTCCAATTACCTTCATCTGAGCTGTTTGATGTTGTCAAGAGGTCAGCACTCAGCAATGACTCTGCATTTCAAACACTCCAACTAGACCGAGGAGGACATTAGCCTCCCAGAGACTCGGCTGTAGTTGCAATATGCCATTCTTCATTATGTCCTGTTCTCTGGAGGCTTGTGTAGGGTAGTTTCAGTGTACTGACTGCAGACAACTAGACCCACACTGTGTACTTTAGCTGTGTTATCTTCATGAAGCATTGCTGCAGGACGGCCAGTGCAATTCTGAAATGGCTTGGGGACTGGTCACAAATAAGAAGAATAGTAATTTAGAATTTGGCAGATTTAATAAAATTGTTGTTCCATTAAAACAATACAGTGCTTTAATTTAGTCCAATGAACCTTGATTTATGACATCAGTGGTATTGTTCTGATTTAGCATGTCATATTCCCACAGGGCTAGCTAACTGTACTGTACCATCAGGCCTGATAAACTGTATGCCACATGGTGTTACAGCATCAACCAGGGCAAGGACTTCACTCTGCTGTGTTTACATATTCCCAGGTCTTTAAACAGGCACAATAAAAGGTCAACTGGGGCTTACTATGTACCTGGCAGGTCCTGCATGGTGTGCAGGTTGGCAGGTTCTTTATCTTTACCTGCTTCAATGGCAGCAGTTTGCTAACTGTGAACTGGCTTTTTTTTCTGTTGTTCTTTGCTAGTTGTTTTGTAATGCTGCAGTGTTTCAGTTATGTTATTGCAGCCTAGTTTCAGTTACATTTCCTTGTCTTTACGCTATTCTGGAATTGGCACGAAAATACAGTTGGATGTAGTTTTTCTCCATAATTCCAACCCACTACATTGAGAGGATGAGTCCATGAAATGGGATTCTGAAACTATTGATCACGACATCAACGACTTATGAGTAAGATTTTCTCCAGCGAATCAGAGCATTTTGCATCATAGCAATGAATGCCTGGATAGATTTGCGTAACAGCCATGGAAAGTGGTTTAACATCTCTTATTTGATCATGTGTCAGACGTATAAGCCCCAGGATCTATTTCACAAATTATCAGATGCCCTAGATAGAAAAAAGAGAAGAACTTGCTGGAGGAAAATGCTAATTGTGTCTGTTGTGGTAAACGCAGGCATTTGGAAGTTGTGAAAATGAGGAACGTAACAGCAGATAGCTGGGTGTGAGATGACTGCAGCTGGTATCACTTGAACTGACAAAGCGCAGACAATGACCATCATATTTTCCTCCCTGCTGTTTCACTGCTGTGGGGGATATGGTCTCCGTCTTGGCCAGCAACTCGTGACACCCAATATGGCAGCATTCAACTAATGGATGCCACCTTGTCAACACTAATTACTAAGACTGCAGCAACGAGGAGGCAGCTAATTAACAGACTAACGATGTTTGTCACTTCCGGCTGACCCAGATATTTAGGAGAAAGCCAAGCTTGTCACCCTCACATTTTCTCCTGTTTATCTTTCCACAAATGTCTACATTTCTATTCCATGTTTTGTCAAAATGGATTCCTCTATATTTCAGCATTCATTTGGTTTATTTACCATTCTCTTCCTGTCGCTGCCATATTTCCCTCAGAATTGATTAGGACAGAAAAGCAAGGTGTCATTTTTTTTCCCTCTGAAATGAAGAATGTGAAAACAGGTGAGCTTTGCAGCAGCCATAACTGCAGTTGTCAGAGCTCAGAGTATTTATTCCCAATCACATCAAAGATTAGAACTCCTTTCCCCGCTCAATGTTCTAATTATCAGTGTAAGGAAACAGAGACGGTGGTAATGATGAAACAGCGGGGGTTGTGTGTGTGTGTGTGTGTGTGTGTGTGTGTGTGTGTGTAACTGTGTATAGTAAGCATAATACATTTTTTACTGATCTTACATATTGAGACAATTCCTCCTCACCAGCCCCCCCCCCCATACATATTCAGTATCCCTCAGAATTTATTTTCTAGGTCAGTGAAAGAGCTGAGGATTTGTGGGAGGTTTGGGGAATGTTGTTTGTGTCTGATTCAAAGCCAAATTAAAATAATGTTTCTGTTTTCAAACTTTGAAAATGTTCCCCACGTATAGTTTGGTTCGCAAAAAATATTCACAAAAAATATTACATTGTCGTGACTCTTCAAATAATAATCTGAAAAAAGTATGAAATTATTTAGCAATTTGTTTAAACATCTGTCTCATTTTCCCTCAGATCCGAGTAGATGGCATACCTCCCCCGTCCCAGAGTGCTTTGCTGTATGAGACTGTTACAGTGGATGAAGGGAAACCTATTCTGCGTGACATGGTCTTCAGCCCTGACTACCAACACATCTACATGCTAAGTGACAAACAGGTGAGACACACACACACACACACACACACACACACACACACACACCAGATAGAATAAAGCACTGACCACCAAAGCCGATCCATTTCACAGGATGTGAAAATGGAACATTATGAACTTTTCCATTGTGGAATGTTCCAGAATTACCCACCAATGAGTTTAATACAGTCCTACTTTCCGAGATTCTCAAACCTTTATGTAACGGTAATATAAGTCGAATGTGTACACAGACTATCTCTAACTGATTTACTTCTCCAGATATCTGCTTTTGTTTCACAGTCCCATTCATAATGCGTGTGAAAACATTTGTTCTGCGCTATGAAGACCTATCTTGGAATTCTTAAAAATACGTTTGTCAAAAGGAATTGAATTAGACCCAGGCACTGTCAACAGTCTGCTTTGTTTTAAAACCCAACCGGAATTTCAGGTATGTTGTTTTAACATCTGCACGACTGGAAGACAGGATATGAAACACCAGTTCTGTCTTTGAATTCTGCCTCAGCTGGTTCACTATTAGGAAACTTTAGGGACGTGTCTCCATGGAGAGGCTTGCAGAATATCTCTATTCTAAGAGGTCTTATTGTACAGAGGATAGGAAGGTTAACACACCAAGTTCCTCTGCAGTTGACGAGAATAAATCCTCCTACATACAGTACATACAGCTGCACGTAATGCCGGTTCCCTGCATAATACATCTATCAGCTTATTCGTTTTCTTCATAATCGAGCAATTTATTGAAAGGAAGGATGAATTGCTGTCGTTGTGCAATTATCACAAAGATTTGATCTTTAACCTTTCAGTTTTTACCGTCAGAATGCATGTCTCAGGAACAACGAAGTAAAGAGAGACAGTCCTCCAATGAGAAGACTTGTCTTTCTGATTTAGTAAAGGTCTGTGTAGTCCAAAGGAAGAGATGTGATTTTGGTGCATTGTTATTTAGATATATATATATATATATATATGTGTGTGTGTATATATAAATATATATATATGAATACATGTATAAACTCAGCAAAAAAGAAACATCCTCTCACTGTCAACTGCGTTTATTATCAGCAAACTTAACGTGTGTAAATATTTGTATGAACGTAACAAGATTCAACAACTGAGACATAAACTGAACAAGTTCCACAGACACGTGACTAAAATAAATGGAATAATGTGTCCCTGAACGAAGGGGGGGATCAAAATCAAAAGTAACAGTCAGTATCTGGTGTGGCCACCAACTGCATTAAGTACTGCAGTGCATCTCCTCCTCATGGACTGCACCAGATTTGCCAGTTCTTTGCTGTAAGATGTTAACCCACTCTTCCACCAAGGCACCAGATATTTCTGGGGGGAATGGCCCTAGCCCTCACCCCCCGATCCAACATGTCCCAGACGTGCTCAATGGGATTGAGATCCGGGCTCTTTGCTGGCCATGGCAGAACACTGACATTCTTATCATGCAGGAAATCACGCACAGAACGAGCAGTATGATCGATGGCATTGTCATACTGGAGGGTCATGTCAGGATGAGCCTGCAGGAAGAGTACCACATGAGTGAGGAGGATGTCTTCCCTGAAACTCACAGCGTTGAGATTGCCTGCAATGACTCAGGACAATTGAGTCTGCAAAATTGACTTGCATAAAGCTGGAAAGGGTTACAAAAGTATCTCTAAAAGCCTTGGTGTTCATCAGTCCATGGTAAGACAAATTGTCTATAAATGGAGAAAGTTCAGCACTGTTGCTACTCTCCCTAGGAGTGGCCATCCTGCAAAGATGACTGTAAGAGCACAGTGCATAATGCTCAATGAAGTTAAGAAGAATCCTAGAGTGTCAGCTAAAGACTTACAGAAATCTCTGGAACATGCTACCATCTCTGTTGACGAGTCTACGATACTTTAAAACACTAAACAAGAATGGTGTTCATGGGAGGACACCGCGAAAGAAGCCACTGCTGTTCCACAGCGTTACTGGCCAAATATTCTGTGGACAGATTAAACTATAGTTGAGTTGTTTGAAAGGAACACAACACTGTGTGGAGAAAAAAAGGCACAGCACACCAACTTCAAATCCTCATCCCAACTGTAAGGTATGGTGGAGAGAGCATCATGGTTTGGGGCTGCTTTGCTGCCTCAGGGCCTGGACAGCTTGCTATCAGTGATAGAAAAATGAATTCCCAAGTCTATCAATACATTTTACAGGAGGATGTAAGGCTATCTGTCCGCCATTTGAAGCTAAACAGAAGTTGGGTGATGCAAAGGATAACGACCCAAAACACAGAAGTAAATCAACAAAAGAATGGCTTCAACAGAAGAAAATACGCCGTCTGGAGTGGCCCAGTCAGAGTCCTGACCTCAACACGATTTAAAATGCTGTGGCATGACCTCGCGAGCGGTTCATACCAGACATCCTACGAATATTGCTGAACTGAAACAATTTTGCAAAGATAAATGGCCCAAAATTCCTCCTGACCGCTGTGCAGGTCTGACCCGCAACCACAGAAAACATTTGGTTGAGGTTATTGCTGCCAAAGGAGGGTCAGCCAGTTATTAAATCCAAGGGTTCACATACTTTTTCCACCCTGCACTGTGAATGTTTACAGTGTGTTCAATAAAGACATGAAAACGTATAATTGTTTGTGTGTTATTAGTTCAAGCAGACTGTGTTTGTCTATTGTTGTGACTAAGATGAAGATGTTTGATGACCAATTTAAGCAGAAATCCAGGTAATTCCAAAGGGTTCACATTATTTTTTTTGCTGCTGTATATAAATAGAATACACACAGTATATATAGATATATACAGTACCAGGCAAAAGTTTGGACACATCTTCTCATTCCAGAGTTTTTATTTGTTTCTACAATGAGTAAAAATAAACTGTCACAGGAAAAGAAGACCCAGATTTACCTCTGCTGCAGGGGATAAGCTCATTAGAGTTAAAAGCATCAGAAATCGGCAATTAACACCTCACAGAGTTCAAGTAACAGACACATCTCAACATCAACTGTTCAGAGGAGACTGCGTGAATCAGGCTTTCATGTTTGAATTGTTGCAAAGAAACCACTAATAAAGGAAACCAATAAGAAGAAGAGACTTGCTTGGTCCAAGAAACACGAGCAATGGAAATCTGTCCTTTGGTCTGAAATTTGAGATTTTCGGTTCCAACCGCCGTGTCTTTGTGAGATGCAGAGTAGGTGAACGGATGATCTCCACATCTGTGCTTAACACCGTCAAGCATGGAGGAGGAGGTGTGATGGTGTGGGTGTGCTTTGCTGGTGACACTGTAAGTGATTTATTTAGAATTCAAGGCACACTTAACCAGCACAGCATTCTGCAGCGATATGCCATCCCATCTGGTTTGTGTTTTTATTTATTTTATTTATTTATTTATTTATTTTATTTCACCTTTATTTAACCAGGTAGGCTAGTTGAGAACACCTTTATTTAACCAGGTAGGCTAGTTGAGAACACCTTTATTTAACCAGGTAGGCTAGTTGAGAACAAGTTCTCATTTACAACTGGCCAAGATAAAGCGTAGCAATTCTTAGTGGGACTATCAGTTATTTTTCAGGACAATGACCCAACACACCTCCAGGCTGTGTAAGGGCTATTTGACCAAGAATGAGAAGAGTGATGGAGTGCTCAATCAGATGACATGACGGCAGGGTAGCTTAGTGGTTAGAGTGTTGGACTAGTAACTGAAAGGTTGCAAGTTCAAATCCCCGAGCTGACATGGTACAAATCTGTCGTTCTGCCCCTGAGCAGGCAGTTAACCCACTGTTCCTAGGCCGTCATTGAAAATAAGAATTTGTTCTTAACTGACTTGCCTAGTTAAATAAAGGTAAAAAAAAAATAAAATAAAAATGGCCTCCACAATTACCTGACCTCAACCCAATTGAGATGGCTTGGGATGAGTTGGACCGCATAGTGAAGAAAAATCAGCCATCAAGAGCATATGTGGGAACTTCTTCAAGACTATTGGAAAAGCATTCCTCATGAAGCTGGTTGAGAGAATGATAAGAGTGTGCAAAGCTGTCATCAAGGGAAAGGATGGCTACTTTGAAGAATCTAAAATATTAAATATATTTTGATTTGTTTAACACTTTTTTGGTTACTACATGAATCCATGTGTTATTTCATAGTGTTGATGTCTTCACCATTATGCTACTATGTAGAAAATAATCAAAATAAAGAAAAACCCTTGAATGAGTAGGCGTGCCCAAACTTTTAACTGGTACTGTAGATGTATAAATATAAATAGATATATTTAAATATACAGTGGGGAGAACAAGTATTTGATACACTGCCAATTTTGCAGGTTCAAACAGGTGCAGTTAATACAGGTAATGAGTGGAGAACAGGAGGGCTTCTTAAAGAAAAACTAACAGGTCTGTGAGAGCCGGAATTCTTACTGGTTGGTAGGTGATCAAATACTTATGTCATGCAATAAAATGCAAATGAATTACTTAAAATCATACAATGTAATTTTCCTGATTTAGGTTTTTAGGTTCCGTCTCTCACAGTTGAAGTGTAACTATGATAAAAATTCCAGACCTCTACATGCTTTGTAAGTAGGAAAACCTGCAAAATCGGCAGTGTATCAAATACTTGTTCTCCCCACTGTGTGTGTGTGTGTGTGTGTGTGTGTGTGTGTATATATATATATATATATATATATATATATATATATATATATATATATATATATATATACAGTGCCTTGCGAAAGTATTCGGCCCCCTTGAACTTTGCGACCTTTTGCCACATTTCAGGCTTCAAACATAAAGATATAAAACTGTATTTTTTTGTGAAGAATTAACAACAAGTGGGACACAATAATGATGTGGAACGACATTTATTGGATATTTCAAACTTTTTTAACAAATCAAAAACTGAAAAATTGGGCGTGCAAAATTATTCAGCCCCCTTAAGTTAATACTTTGTAGCGCCACCTTTTGCTGCGATTACAGCTGTAAGTCGCTTGGGGTATGTCTCTATCAGTTTTGCACATCGAGAGACTGAAATTTTTTCCCATTCCTCCTTGCAAAACAGCTCGAGCTCAGTGAGGTTGGATGGAGAGCATTTGTGAACAGCAGTTTTCAGTTCAGTTCCACAGATTCTCGATTGGATTCAGGTCTGGACTTTGACTTGGCCATTCTAACACCTGGATATGTTTATTTTTGAACCATTCCATTGTAGATTTTGCTTTATGTTTTGGATCATTGTCTTGTTGGAAGACAAATCTCCGTCCCAGTCTCAGGTCTTTTGCAGACTCCATCAGGTTCTCTTCCAGAATGGTCCTGTATTTGGCTCCATCCATCTTCCCATCAATTTTAACCATCTTCCCTGTCCCTGCTGAAGAAAAGCAGGCCCAAACCATGATGCTGCCACCACCATGTTTGACAGTGGGGATGGTGTGTTCAGCTGTGTTGCTTTTACGCCAAACATAACGTTTTGTATTGTTGCCAAAAAGTTCAATTTTGGTTTCATCTGACCAGAGCACCTTCTTCCACATGTTTGGTGTGTCTCCCAGGTGGCTTGTGGCAAACTTTAAACGGCACTTTTTATGGATATCTTTAAGAAATGGCGTTCTTCTTGCCACTCTTCCATAAAGGCCAGATTTGTGCAATATACGACTGATTGTTGTCCTATGGACAGAGTCTCCCACCTCAGCTGTAGATCTCTGCAGTTCATCCAGAGTGATCATGGGCCTCTTGGCTGCATCTCTGATCAGTCTTCTCCTTGTATGAGCTGAAAGTTTAGAGGGACGGACAGGTCTTGGTAGATTTGCAGTGGTCTGATACTCCTTCCATTTTAATATTATCGCTTGCACAGTGCTCCTTGGGATGTTTAAAGCTTGGGAAATCTTTTTGTATCCAAATCCGGCTTTAAACTTTTTCACAACAGTATCTCGGACCTGCCTGGTGTGTTCCTTGTTCTTCATGATGCTCTCTGCGCTTTTAACGGACCTCTGAGACTCTCACAGTGCAGGTGCATTTATACGGAGACTTGATTACACACAGGTGGATTGTATTTATCATCATTAGTCATGTAGGTCAACATTGGATCATTCAGAGATCCTCACTGAACTTCTGGAGAGAGTTTGCTGCACTGAAAGTGAAGGGGCTGAATAATTTTGCACGCCCAATGTTTCAGTTTTTGATTTGTTAAAAAAGTTTGAAATATCCAATAAATGTCGTTCCACTTCATGGTTGTGTCCCACTTGTTGTTGATTCTTCACAAAAAAATACAGTTTTATATCTTTATGTTTGAAGCCTGAAACGTGGCAAAAGGTCGCAAAGTTCAAGGGGGCCGAATACTTTCGCAAGGCACTGTATATACACACACACACAGTATATACATCAGGCAGCTCATAAAGCTCTTGTGAAACCATAGTACTACAGTCTTAGAAAAAAGAGTTCCAAAAGGGACCATTTTAGCACCTTTTTTTCTAAGAGTGTACAGTTTAGTGTGCAGCTAAGTATACAACCTTTCTCTAAACTCACAGCTATAATCCAGAGTTCTCATTTAAGAGTTGTTACAGAGAGAGACTGATGTTACAGAGAGAGACCCGATAATACAGAGAGAGACTGATGTTAGAGAGAGAGACTGATGTTAGAGAGAGAGACTGATGTTACAGAGAGAGACTGATGTTACAGAGAGAGACGGATGTTAGAGAGAGAGACTGATGTTACAGAGAGAGACTGATGTTACAGAGAGAGACTGATGTTACAGAGAGAGACTGATGTTACAGAGAGAGACTGATAATACAGAGAGAGACTGATGTTAGAGAGAGAGACTGATGTTACAGGAGAGACTGATGTTACAGAGAGAGACTGATGTTACAGAGAGAGTGATAATACAGAGAGAGACTGATGTTAGAGAGAGAGACTGATGTTAGAGAGAGAGACTGATGTTACAGAGAGAGACTGACGTTACAGAGAGAGACTAACGTTGCAAAGAGAGACTGACGTTGCAAAGAGACTGATGTTAGAGAGAGAGAGACTGATGTTACAGAGAGAGACTGATGTTACAGAGAGAGACTGAAGCTACAGAGAGAGACTGACGTTACAGAGAGAGACTGACGTTACAAAGAGAGACTGACTTTACAGAGAGATACTGATGAGAGCGAAGAGAGACTGATGTTACAGAGAGACTGATGTTACAGAGAGAGACTGACGTTAGAGAGAGACCGACGTTACAGAGAGAGACTGATGTTAGAGAGAGACAGATGTTACAGAGAGACTGACGTTAATAGAGAGAGACTGACGTTACAGACAGAGACTGACGTTACAGACAGAGACCGATGTTACAGAGAGAGACTGATGTTACAGAGAGAGACCGACGTTACAGAGAGAGACCGACGTTACAGACAGACTGACGTTACAGACAGAGACTGACGTTACAGAGAGAGGCTGACGTTATAGAGAGAGGCTGACGTTACAGAGAGAGGCTGACGTTACAGAGAGAGGCTGACATTACAGAGAGAGACTGATGTTACAGAGAGACAGATGTTACAGAGGGAAGGGGAACATGATAGAGCAGCCCCTCCCTCCTTATAGCCAGAATTAACAAAGGTATTCAGATATAAGGAGAATGGCACCGCTCTGTGCTGCCTGACTCATTCACTCAAACAATGTACTTCCTCTTGCATGGGAGAGTAAAACGGGACAGGTCTGCTCCAGAAATTGATATTTTCCATAATAATTCAATATGAGGCACTCCGATGCTTAAGCATGTGTCAAATTATTCCTTATTGATTTGTTTTGTATACAGGATGTGTATTAACATAGTAACATATGTAACTGATTAAAGAAGAGTAGACCCGTCCCGCCGGGCGTAGACGTCAATTCAACATCTATTCTACATTGGTTCAACGTCATTTTATTGAAATGACGTGGAAACAACGTTGATTTAACTAGTGCGTGCCCAGTGGGTTCTTCTCATCTCCTCTAAAGCCGCAGCAATCTGTGGCTGAACTCCTGCACTGAGATGTATGCTTACTAGACAGTACATCCCTCTACAGAGCCTGCCTCCTGCTTATGTCTTTGGTATTCATGAAATTAGAATGAATTGCGGTAGATTAATAATTAATAGGTAACACTGACCGGCAGAGCGTTGCAGGGAGATTTGGCGTGAGTGACACTGACCGGCAGAGCGTTGCAGGGAGATTTGGCGTGAGTGACACTGACCGGCAGAGCGTTGCAGGGAGATTTGGCGTGAGTGACACTGACCGGCAGAGCGTTGCAGGGAGATTTGGCGTGAGTGACACTGACCGGCAGAGCGTTGCAGGGAGATTTGGCGTGAGTGACACTGACCGGCAGAGCGTTGCAGGGAGATTTGGCGTGAGTGACACCGACCGGCAGAGCGTTGCAGGGAGATTTGGCGTGAGTGACACTGACCGGCAGAGCGTTGCAAGGAGATTTGGCGTGAGTGACACTGACCGGCAGAGCGTTGCAGGGAGATTTGGCGTGAGTGACACTGACCGGCAGAGTGTTGCAAGGAGATTTGGCGTGAGTGCACCGTAGCCCCATAATAACCCTCTTGTTGTCATCCCAGGGAGGTACATACTGTGGATCAAAGATGAACTGAAGATAGAGCTCTGCTTTTCACACTGGCCCACTTTAAACAACTGTGGCAGTTGATGATGCTATTTTCATGCACCAACAGTACTGTGCATATACACTGAGTATACAAAACATGGACACCTTCCTAATATTAAGATGCAACCCCCCCTTTTGCCCTCAGAACAGCCTCAATTGATTGGGGAATGGACTCTACTAGGTGTTGAAAGCACCACAGGGATGCTGGTCCATGTTGACTCCTATGCTTCCCCACAGTTGGCTGGATGTCCGTTGGGTGGTTGACCATCCTCGAAACCCAGCAACGTTGCAGTTGGTGCGCCTGGTACCTACTACCATGCCCCGTTCAAAAGCACTTAAATCTTTTGTCTTGCCCGTTCACACACTTAACGGCAGACATACACAATCCATGTCTCAGTTGTCTCAAAGCTAAAACATCCTTCTTTAACCCGTCTCCTCCTCTTGTGCTACACAGATTTGAATTGGATTTAACAAGTGACATCAATAAGGGATCATAGCTTTCACCTGGATTCACCTGGTCAATCTTTCATGGAAAGAACAGGTGTTCCTAATGTTTTGTACACTCAGTGTATAATGTTACACCATCATGACTATACATGAAGAGATATGAGTTTAGAGCATAGTCTTCAGTGGGCAGCCTGCTTTATTTTACATCTAATAAAATGTTGGATTTTAGTCTCTTGAATCGACCTCCACTTCAGAGTTGACTTGTTTAATTCCATCCCTTTGTGAGCTGTCTGTCCACAAGGACCTTGTGGGATGTTGCGTGTCGAACCGAGCATCGTGCCAGAGACACAGACTTGAGGGCAGAGGATTACAAAGCGGTGTCAGTGGTGGGATGGTGTGTTTACGCGCTGGCACTTTGCAGCATAAATTAGCATGGGACAGGAAGCGCAGCGCTCGGCATAACACCTCGCCCACCCACAGCCTGCGGCCTGACTCCCTGACACTGGAGACAGAGTCAGAGAGGCAGGGCCTGCCAGGGTTAGCGGTTAGTGCTAATGCTAGTAGCATTCTTCACTGCAGCAGTGCCAGGAACTCAACAGCAACTTGAAAGGCAACGCCACATCCCTTTTTGGCGGGATTGTGTTTTTCTCTGTTACAAAATTCATTTTTAAAGACTATCCAAGGTTAGGTCCTCTCAGAGTCAGCATTTCAGCACTTTAGGAGAGCTGCAGTGAGCTGTGAGGAGATCGTTGTCCATGTCCTTTAAGGAGACAGGGTTAGCATGCAGAGAAAGAGAATGGGCACCTGTGGTCCATTGCCCTGAGACATCTGGTCATCTCTTACTGCCAAAGGGAGGGGGAAGGTCACTCAAACAGAATTTATTGTTTTATTTAAATCCATCGTTCAAGGCAACCTATTAGACTGCATGTTTACGACGAGGGAACGACCGTAAATGACGCTCCCCACTGAGTCTGTCCTGAGCCATTTAGTTGCTATCTATAAGCCCTGGGTGATGAGCTGAATAAGTCGTCTAGCGCTTAAAGTTTTGAAATGTTTACTAACACTGGTGAACTGACCCACTCTCTCTATCACTGCAGTTTAATAATGAACTGACCCACTCTCTCTATCACTGCAGTGTAATAATGAACTGACCCACTCTCTCTATCACTGCAGTGTAATAATGAACTGACCCACTCTCTCTATCACTGCAGTGTAATAATGAACTGACCCACTCTCTCTATCACTGCAGTGTAATAATGAACTGACCCACTCTCTCTATCACTGCAGTGTAATAATGAACTGACCCACTCTCTCTATCACTGCAGTGTAATAATGAACTGACCCACTCTCTCTATCACTGCAGTGTAATAATGAACTGACCCACTCTCTCTATCACTGCAGTGTAATAATGAACTGACCCACTCTCTCTATCACTGCAGTTTAATAATGAACTGACCCACTCTCTCTATCACTGCAGTGTAATAATGAACTGACCCACTCTCTCTATCACTGCAGTGTAATAATGAACTGACCCACTCTCTCTATCACTGCAGTGTAATAATGAACTGACCCACTCTCTCTATCACTGCAGTTTAATAATGAACTGACCCACTCTCTCTATCACTGCAGTGTAATAATGAACTGACCCACTCTCTCTATCACTGCAGTGTAATAATGAACTGACCCACTCTCTCTATCACTGCAGTTTAATAATGAACTGACCCACTCACTCTATCACTGCAGTGTAATAATGAACTGACCCACTCTCTCTATCACTGCAGTGTAATAATGAACTGACCCACTCTCTCTATCACTGCAGTGTAATAATGAACTGACCCACTCTCTCTATCACTGCAGTGTAATAATGAACTGACCCACTCTCTCTATCACTGCAGTGTAATAATGAACTGACCCACTCTCTCTATCACTGCAGTGTAATAATGAACTGACCCACTCTCTCTATCACTGCAGTGTAATAATGAACTGACCCACTCTCTCTATCACTGCAGTGTAATAATGAACTGACCCACTCTCTCTATCACTGCAGTGTAATAATGAACTGACCCACTCTCTCTATCACTGCAGTGTAATAATGAACTGACCCACTCTCTCTATCACTGCAGTGTAATAATGAACTGACCCACTCTCTCTATCACTGCAGTGTAATAATGAACTGACCCACTCTCTCTATCACTGCAGTTTAATAATGAACTGACCCACTCTCTCTATCACTGCAGTGTAATAATGAACTGACCCACTCTCTCTATCACTGCAGTGTAATAATGAACTGACCCACTCTCTCTATCACTGCAGTTTAATAATGAACTGACCCACTCTCTCTATCACTGCAGTGTAATAATGAACTGACCCACTCTCTCTATCACTGCAGTGTAATAATGAACTGACCCACTCTCTCTATCACTGCAGTGTAATAATGAACTGACCCACTCTCTCTATCACTGCAGTGTAATAATGAACTGACCCACTCTCTCTATCACTGCAGTGTAATAATGAACTGACCCACTCTCTCTATCACTGCAGTGTAATAATGAACTGACCCACTCTCTCTATCACTGCAGTGTAATCTGTATACGTAAAAAAGATTGAGAAGGTGAGGAAAGCACAGTGAACAGTGTCCGTGTGAGTCTGAAAGTGTGTTGAATAAAGATGATAAGCTCAGTTGTGTTCTGCAGGTCAGCCGGTTACCTGTGGAGAGCTGTGGCCAGTACACCACCTGTAAAACCTGTCTGGGCTCTGGAGACCCCCACTGTGGATGGTGTGTACTTCACAACAAGTAAGTGGCTCACTTTACATATGCTCTTATCTTCTCTGTGGGTAGATGAACTTAATGGGAAAACTAATAGCGTGGTTGTTTTAGTGTGATCAAGTTGCCTCAGTCGATACCAACTATATGAGAATGAATTGATTCCTGAGCGGCTGCACGGATTTTCAAGGTGACATTTTGATACCAATCAAAGGGAGAATAAAATGGGCTCTGTTAAACATCGGGAGGCCAGATGCTGTTGGAAAGTAGCAGTAATACATCTGGTAGATTCTGAACTTTTAATGGACCACTGAGAGGTTCGGGGTTCAGCCAAACTAGTGGGAAGCTGCGTGCTGTTACCCAGTCCACCTGGTCCGCTCCACACAGGAAGTGACAGGTGACAGCTGCCCCAAATGTGCTCCTTCCTGTTGACCCTTTTGGGCTGACCCTTCGGCAGCAGCTGGTAGGTCGGAGCTCAGGAAACGTCTGGATATTGCTGGCCCTCTGCCACTCCTCCCTCACTCCCTCACTTGTCATCAGGCACATTTTTCCTCCAGTCCCACTGTAAATGAATTGGCTGGGAACATCATGAGAGAGTGCTGTGTCCTGCCACGGGGGAGAAGGGAAGCCTGCGAAGGGGGAAGCATGTGTGGCTGAAGAGTGTGCCCTTTATCGAGTGTAATGGCCACAATATGGAGGGTTTTTCTCTGACATAGGCCATGATTAATGGAAAAACAAAGTAACTCTAAAGGTAGGGAAATAAAGGGGACAGGAAATTGAAGCACATGCCTTTTAAACAGCAAGCTATGGGTTTTATATGAATTATAGAGAGTCCTGAAATTGTTTCATTATGTGACATTTCTCACACCAGGGCCTGGTGTCAGCAGTCCAATGTTTCCCCTGTGTTGCACATCTAGATAATGTTCAGAGGTAGATGAAAATATTTTTCTGAGCCTAGGACCTCAATGACGACCATTGTGGAATTTTCATTCAGTCCTTTATCAAGATAACAATATTTAATTAAGATTATAATCTGGGACTGATAATGGAATAATTTGCATAGATATTTGCCAAACTAGTTTGAAAATGATATTTCTCTGCATAGCAATTCAGTATTCCGCGCAAATGTTTTTTTTTTTTTACACAAACTTGTGACAACCACTGCACAGCACAATTAGTGTGAGATCAGGCAAAGTGATGAGAAGATTGAATGGCTAAATTGTGCCCGATTCACATGTCAAACCTCTGTTCCTCTCTGGTGAAGCGACATCCCAGAGTGACACAATCCTCTTCTATTTCCATCCTCTCCGGTTCGGCACCTTTATGTGGCTTCAACCTGCTGTCTGTCTGTCAGGTTGTCTGTCTGTCAGGTTGTCTGTCTGTCTGTCTGTCTGTCTGTCAGGCTGTCTGTCTGTCTGTCTGTCAGGCTGTCTGTCTGTCTGTCTGTCTGTCAGGCTGTCTGTCTGTCTGTCAGGCTGTCTGTCTGTCAGGCTGTCTGTCTGTCTGTCAGGCTGTCTGTCTGTCTGTCTGTCTGTCTGTCTGTCTGTCTGTCTGTCTGTCTGTCAGGCTGTCTGTCAGGCTGTCTGTCTGTCAGGCTGTCTGTCTGTCAAGCTGTCTGTCAGGCTGTCTGTCTGACAGGCTATCTGTCTGTCTGTCAGGCTGTATGTCTGTCTGTCAAGCTGTCTGTCAGGCTGTCTGTCAGGCTGTATGTCTGTCTGTCAGGCTGTATGTCTGTCTGTCAAGCTGTCTGTCAGGCTGTCTGTCAGGCTGTATGTCTGTCTGTCAGGCTATCTGTCAGGCTCTCTGTTTTTTCTGTCTGTCAGTATGTCTACTTGAACCCCTCTGATGCTTAAACAGAGAAAGAAAGGGATGTTTATTGAGTCAGATTGAGATGGGTGACATTCGTTCTGTGGGACAACACACACACTCAGGTCAGGTCACATGATGAGTGGAATCTGAATGTTGGGGCTCATGAGAAACAGAGAGCAGGGTATTGTTCATCCTAGCAAGATGCAAGCCAGGCCAGGCAACCTCAGACTGCTCATTCATGTACAGGCGCGAGCTCAAATTACTCCAATGACTCGCTTCCATGGACCACAATGGGCATCTCCTATTCAACCCCAGTCAATGAGCCACGTTTTCAGACAGCACACACTTTACTTGGTGCTTAACTTTAGATTGTGTTTCATTTTTGGGGGTTTCTGACCGGACTACTAAAACTCAATGTGGTTTCTTCAATATCTTCGATATGACCTTTTCTAGGCCAGTGGATGTGGTCACAGGTCCTGAAATGAAACTAATAATATACTGACTTTTGTAAAGCATACTGACCTTTATGATTCCTGTGGGGATATAGCTTTTTGACCATGAGGTAGCCACTTCAGCGGAGTTACATTAAACAGTAATGCCAGAGGGGGTGTGGTCCAACTGCCTGACATTGCCAAGGTGCGGCCGTTTCTCTCTCAGGCGGATACATAGAGACTCATCCATTATTTTATTTCAAGCAGGTTTGACTACTGTAATGCTCTCCTGTCTGGTCTACCCAAGAAAGCCATTGATCAACTGCAAAACATACAGAATGCTGCAGCATGGCTACTGACCAAGACCAGACGAAGAGCACACATTACACTGAAGTCTTTTCACTGGTTGCCTGTGAGTTTTAGAATTAATTTTAGGATTATTCTGTTGGTTTTTAAATCAACCCACGATTGTGCACCCCAACACATCAGACATGCTTTTAAGTTCTGTATCCAGTAGGTCCCTCGAATCCTCCTGCCTTTTAACTGTCCCAAAGCCTAGGACCAGGAGGCATGGAGAGGCAGCCTTTAGTTACTACAGTATGACCCCAGCCTCTGGAAAAGCCTGCCAGAGAACCTGAGGGGAGCCCAAACTGTGGAAATATTTCAAAGAGATCTTAAAACACATTTTTTTTGCTTTGATTTTCCTCGGGGTGCTTTTTAGTTGTTCAGTTTGTGTCATTCTTTAGTTTTTTATGTTGTAAATACTTCACCTTTTATTTCATTGTTTTTCATTTATTTTATTTCCTGTAAAGCACATTGCATTGCATTCCATGTCTGTATAAATAAAGCTCTATAAATGTGCTGTATAAATATAGCTCTATAAATGTGCTGTATAAATATAGCTCTATAAATGTGCTGTATAAATATAGCTTTATAAATGTGCTGTATAAATATAGCTCTATAAATGTGCTGTATAAATATAGCTCTATAAATGTGCTGTATAAATAAAGCTTGATTTGATAAATAAAGCTTGGTTTGGTATATGGCCAATATACCACGGCTAAGGGCTGTTCTTAGGCACAAAGCGGAGTGTCTGGATACAGCCCTTAGCCGTGGTATATTGGCCATATGCCACAAACCCCTGAGGAGCCTTATTGCTATTATAAACTGGTTACCAGCATAATTACAACAGTAAACAAGTTTTTTGCATCATAGCCATGGTATATTGTCTGATTTACCACTGCATTCAACCAATCAACATCCAGGACCCAAACGACCTGGTTTATAATTCAATGTTTACCACAGATGTCTGCAATGGCCCCATTCACCTCCTTGCTCTCATTTCACAGATAGAGAGCTTTATTTTGGTACTTCGATGTGACATAACTCTCAAGACCTCATTTAAATCACTTATCAATCTGAATGCACTGCCTGATTTATGACTTTTCATATGAAAGCTGTGGTGGGTGTCACCATGTGCTCCTCTCATCTGTAATATCTACATTTATCAAAGCACTTATCGCTTGTCGTGTTACTGTCTTGACACATATGGGAGTGATGCTCCGAAAAAAAGATTCAGGGAAATTTGGCGGGGTTGTTAAATCTTAATTCTTAATCTGTGTTGCCAGAGCTCCCCTTCCCTTGGGGAGATGGGTTGCCATGAGGGATGGCTCTTAAAAAATACAAATAAAAGCCAAACACACTCTGGATTGGGAGACTAGCTTTGACCTGCTTCCTTTCTTTTACCTGTTGTTGTCTGGGCTTTGTCTGCTTTTCCCCCGGGGCTCTTTAGCCTCTAGCCATCATGTTAGTGGAGCCAGGGTAGTAGAGGAGGGGGAAAAAACTAAGTGCACCCTGGGAAATGGTCTGTGTCCATGGCAACAACAGGAAACTGGAAGATGGACTTGCTGTGTGATTCAAATCAGACTTATTTTGTGTATTTGTCTGCTACTGTATCTGTTGAGGGGGCCCTTGGTTAGAGTGTCTCGTGGCATTTATCTTGTGGAAACACCCCTTACTCAAGATACTTCATTAATGTTCTATAAACGATGAAACCTCTGCCTTCATTTAAATATAACTGGGATTGTCAGCGTATTCTTTTAATTAGAGCAACTTTTATTACATGAAACTCTCATTTGCAATGTTTGCTGTCTTGACAAATGTCTTTCTTTAATCCGGCATTTGCAGAACCCAAATGCACATTCTGAACATGTCTTTGAGGGACGGTGTTTCAGATTAACATGGTTGAAGGTTATAGTAAAAAGGACAGTAAAAAAGCTGGCGATAAGTGACTGTCCTGTCAATATGGTTTCACCCCTTCAGCAGACTTGATCGTCTCTTGTGTCGCCTTTCTCACTAATCAAAGTCAACTAGATAATTAACCCAGACCCTTAGAGGCAGTTACGGCCCCACCCTCCCCAATATCAATTAATGTGCTCAATTGATCCTTGATCCTGTCTCTGTGTCCCAGTGCTTCCCAGTTAACCCCAACACTCCCATTTGAATTATGTAATGCCATTATCATTAGATCATTTACATGTGTTATGAAAGGCTTTTGTCTTCTGCTTTGTCCAATGAATGATTTGAACAAGGTGAATCTCTGCCTTTTAGAGTCAGAATCAACAGGGAGCTCTAAGCATAATGTGATTTAGACTATCGTGTGAGCATATATCCTTGGATTCATTTGACTTTGAGGATACGGAATAAGGGCAGGGTAATAGAATTTGTGAAACCTGAAATGGTGAATTGCCGTAAGGAATGACTCAATTTGAACTGAGAAAAAAAAAGTTTCAAAAAAAGAACGCTAGTTGAAATGAAGTGATATGCTCAGCGTGATATGCTCACATTAACCCTTTCTCTTAGGGTTAATGTGACCGCCCAATCTCCCGTTTCTCACCCACGTTCCTCGGGCCTCTAGCACCTCGCTACATTCTCCTCTGACAGTTTATAGCCCTATTTCACTTGATCATATATTACAGAGGCCTCATCACCTGCTAATTGAAGATGTGGTGAGTCCATTTTGTCCCCACAGAGAACAGAAGATGAACCTCACTAATGCAGGTCCTTGATCCCCTGGCTTTCTCATGGTGTCATGGTGGGGCTGAGAGAGAGAGGGAGAGAGAGAGAGAGAGGGGGAGAGAGAGGAGGGAGAGAGGGAGAGAGAGAGGGAGAGAGAGAGAGAGAGCCTTCACCCCAGGGGGACAACGTTTCACCATAAATCACATATCTGCCATTCCACTAGGAAGAGGCCTGCAGTGTAATTGAATGAAATCTAATTTCTGGGAACTGAAGGAGAAGATATGACAAAGCAACAGAAAGAATCCCAGTGATCTGAATGGTTGGTGGCTTGTGAGGAGACACCACAGTTCCACTTACTGTACAGAGAACAGTCTTGTCTGGTGCTAGGCCCTGCATTTTTAATTAAGCCTACCCCCATTCTGTCCCCAGACATATGGCTTTAATTAGAAGTAAACAAATCATTAATGGTGTGTTGCGTCTTGGGTGAAAAACAGCCCTGGAACTTCAGCGGCTTCTTAATTCTTTTAGAAGTGGTTCCTCTAAAGGAAAATAAAAGAACTTTCCTTCCACAGACGATCCAAATTCAATTATCACACGCTTAAGTTGAATGGTAACCTTCAAATCACCATTTCTACTTCACTGCTTCTGCTTTCTCACATTTAATGGCTTGTATAATATAAGTAGGCATGTGATACATTTCAGGCTTGTTTTTCTTGCCAGTATTTTTTCCATTGATGTTTATTTTTCCTTATATTACATTTTCATCACTTTATAGTATTTGATATAATAGTTTTTGGTGATGTTGTTAATGGAGATTGTAGGGAAGTGGTGCTGTCATCCTCGACCCTGTTCTATCTGATACTCTGCTTTGCTCTGTCTGTCTCAATGTGAGATGATCCCTAGTCGTGTGCAGTAATATCCAGTGGCTTATTGGTTGGTGCATAAGCAGGAGTTTTTATTGGTGATAATCCTCAGCCACTTTCAGTGCAGCTGTCAAGCTTAAAGGAAAACTCCATCCAAAAGCTATCTTTTGGTATTTGTATCATTCGTCCATTTTTGATATAGTCCCAAAATGTTTTGGATGTCAGCAATCAAGTTTTCAAGATACGTAACTTTCAATCAAGTCATAAAGATATATAACTTTCAAAATACAGAAATACAGTCTGTATGACTATTGAATTGAAACCAGAAGATAGTTTTGGGGGTGGAATTTTCCTTTAAAGCGGCAATTAGCAGTCAAAACAATAAATACGTTTTTCCCCCTGCCACTGTTTCGCTAAAAAGCTGAGGGATGGGGCTGGAGAAATACAACCATTCTCAAGTTCATAAACAGAGCTATTGATGAAAGGACTGACCATCCATGATATCAAAATGATATATTTGAGTCTCTAGAGTGCTTGTTTACATTTACATTGTTTACAATCATTGGAGTAAAACAAGCTTATATTTTGGGTTCTGATGGGGTACGACAGTTGAACTAAGCTCATGAGGCATTTGCAATTTATATTCTTCAAGATTCAATGGGTTTATATAATTAGTTTATAAGTTAATAAATGAATGTAGCGAAATGCAGATCGCCCCTTTAACAACTACACTGACAATAACGCCATGTTTAACAAATGTGTTGCTGTTATAAATGTTTTCATATCAGGCTGCTCCTTAGAATCTGTTTGGAGAAAAGTAGGACATTTTCTTCCACAGCAGAAAATAGCAGGTTTAAAACCACTTCGAGCGGAGATCCCGCTAACGGGATCAAATTCGACAACATCCGGTGAAATCGGAGGGCGCCAAATTCAAATTCAAGTGTCATACATGATTCTTTAGCATAGAACCTTGGTAATCGAACTGCATTGTCAGATTTCAAAAAGGCTTTACGGCGAAAGCATAGCATTCGATTGTCTGAGGACCGCACCTTATATTAGCATATTTTTCAAACCAGCACAGGCGTCACGAAATAACAAATAGCGATAAAATAAATCACTTACTTTTGAATATCTTCCTCTGTTTGCAATCAAAAGGGTCCCAGCTAAATAATAAATGGTTGTTTTGTTCGATAAAGTCCTTTATATCCCAAAAACGCCATTTAGTTGTCGCCATTGAATTCAATAATCCAGTCCTTCAACATGCATATAGAGGATTCCAAAAATTTACCAGCCAGCAAAGTTCGTCCAAACGTGTCAAACAATGTTTTTTATTAGCCCTCAGGTTGTCTAATATCTAAATAAATTATAATATTTCAGACGGAGATTACTATGGTCAATAGCAAAGGAAAAGAACAAAGAGCGCGCCCACATTCACGCACTCAAAAGACTACTTTTGCCCCGGCACTCAACTTGGAACGACTACAAATACATCTTCATTTTTCAAAAAAACAAGCCTAAAACCTTGAATAAAGACAGTTGACATCTACTGGAAGCCATAGGAACTGCAATCTGGGAGGCGGAAATTAGATCTTTCAATAGCATTGCATTGCAAGTCATTCTGAGCTCCAAAAAAATATTCCCGGGTGGATTATCCTCGGGTTTTCGCCTGCTATATCGATTATGTTATACTCACAGACATTATTTTAACAGTTTTATAAACTTCAGCGTGTTTTCTATCCAATTCTACCAATTATATACATATCCTAGCTTCTGGGCCTGAGTAACACGCAGTTTACTTTGGGCACGTCAGACAGGCAGCAATTCTGGAAACTAGCCTTACTCGCAGACAGGTTAAAATAAAACCGCAATGAGAGAGAGAATGGCTGCTATGTGGCATTAACCTGAGATGTTCTGGCTTCAATAGGAATATATGAAACAATTGTTTCCAATAATCCATGTGGTCCTGTATGGCTCAGTTGGTAGAGCATGGCATGTGGGTTCGATTCCCGCAGCCACCCGTAGGTAAAATGTATGGATGACTGTAAATCGCTTTGGATTAGATCTGTCACATGGAATGACGCTTGAGAGACGAAACCGGTATGGGGAGTAAAACATTTCATAAATAACGGACATGAAACAAGACAGGAATAGCGTCAGCATACAAGAAAATAAGGACAAAAAAAACAATCAGAGCGGAAGCAGACGTGACAAAAATCGTCTGCTAAACGGCATATATTATTATTATATACAGTTGGAAGTTTACGTACACTTTGGTTGGAGTCATTAAAACTCATTGTTCAACCACTCCACAAATTTCTTGTTAACAAGCTATAGTTTTGGCAAGTCGGTTAGGACATCTACTTTGTGCATTACACAAGTCATTTTTCCAACAATTGTTTACAGACAGATTATTTCACTTATAATTCACTGTATCACAAATCCAGTGGGTCAGAAGTTTACATACACTGAGTTGACTGTGCCTTTAAACAGCCTGGAAAATTCCAGAAAATGATGTCATGGCTAATTGACCTAATTTGAGTCAATTGAAGGTGTACCTGTGGATGTATTTCAAGGCCTACCTTCAAACTCAGTGCCTCTTTGCTTGACATCATTGGAAAATCAAAAGAAATCAGCCAAGACCTCAGAAAATCCTGAAAGGCCGCTCAGCAAGGAAGAACATACTGCTCCAAAACCGCCATAAAAAAAGCGAGACTACGGTTTGCAACTGCACATTGGGACAAAGATTGTACTTTCTGGAGAAATATCCTCTGGTCTGATGAAACAAAAATAGAACTGTTTGGCCAAAATGACCATCCTTATGTTTGGAGGAAAAGGGGGGAAGCTTGCAAGCCGAGGAACACCATCCCAACCGTGACGCGCGGGGGGGGCAGCATCATGTTGTGGGGGTGCTTTGCTGCAGGAGTGACAGGTGCACTTCACAAAATAGATGTCATCGTGAGGGAGGAAAATTATGGGGATTCATTGAAGCAACATCTCAAGACATTAGTCAGATAGTTAACCTCTAGCTTCGAGCAATCCCGTATCCAGGAGCGTAATCATAGCCTCAAGCTCATTAGCATAACGCAACGTTAACTATTCATGAAAATCGCAAATGAAATGAAATAAATATATTGGCTCACAAGCTTAGCCTTTTGTTAACAACACTGTCATCTCAGATTTTCTAAATATTCTTTTCAACCATAGCTACACAAGCATTTGTGTAAGAGTATTGATAGCTAGCATAGCATTAAGCCTAGCATTCAGCAGGCAACATTTTCACAAAAACAAGAAAAGCATTAAAATAAAATAATTTACCTTGATGTTTTCAATGAGGAGACTCTCAGTTAGATAGCAAATGTTAAGTTTTTCCAAAAATATTATTTGTGTAGGAGAAATCGCTCCGTTTTGTTCATCACGTTTGGCTAAGAAAAAAACCTGAAAATGCAGTCATTACAACGCCAAACTTTTTTCCAAATTAACATAATATCGACAGACACATGGCAAACGTTGTTTAGAATCAATCCTCAAGGTGTTTTTCACATATCTATTCGATGATAAATCATTCCTGGCAGTTTGGTTTCTCCTCTGAACCAAATGGAAAAATGCACGCAGCTGGAGACTACGCAATCATTTTGACGGAGGACACCATGCGGGCACCTAGTAAAGGAAGTTTCTTATGGTCAATCTTCCAATGATATGCCTACAAATACGTCACAATGCTGCAGACACCTTGGGGAAACGACAGAAAGTGTAGGCTCATTCCTGGCGCATTCACAGCCATATAAGGAGACATTGGAACACAGCGCATTCAAAATCTGGGGTACTTCCTGTATGAAATTTCATCTTGGTTTCGCCTGTAGCATTAGTTCTGTGATACTCACAGACAATATCTTTGCAGTTTTGGAAACGTCAAGAGTGTTTTCTTTCCAACGCTGTCAATTATATGCAGGGTCGAGCATCTTTTCGTGACAAAATATCTTGTTTAAAACGGGAACGTTTTTTTATCCAAAAATTAAAAGAGCGCCCCCTAATGCATAACTGGTTAAAGCTTGGTCGCAAATGGGTCTTCCAATTGGACAATGACCCCAAGCATACTTCCAAAGTTGAGGCAAAATGGCTTCAGGACAACAAAGTCAAGGTATTGGAGTGGCCATCACAAAGCCCTGACCTCAATCCTTTAAAAAATGTGTGGGCTGAACTGAAAAAGCGTGTGCGAGTAAGGAGGCCTACAAACCTGACTCAGTTACACCAGCTCTGTCAGGAGGTAAGGGCCAAAATTCACCCAACTTATTGTGGGAAGCTTGTGGAAGGCTACTCAAAACGTTTGACCCAAGTTAAACAATGTAAAGGCAATGCTACCAAATACTTATTGAGTGAATGTACACTTCTGACCCACTGGGAATGTGATGAAAGAAATAAAAGCTGAAATAAATCATTCTCTCTTCTATTATTCTGACATTTTCAAATGTTTTCAAAATATTTTCACATATTTTCCTAAATGTGTGTTCATGATATACACTGGTATCATTTGTGTGCTTCTGCTCATACCCAACCTGCTCTTTGAGGCCAACTCAGTCATTTGTTACACCTAAAGCTTATTCCTGAAGTTATGAATTTGTCCCAGATTCTCAGGGCTCTGTTGGACAATGGAGTGCATGAATTGTTACCCAGTAATACGGCTGTGTACTGAGCTGAATGTTACCCAGTAATACGACTGTGTACTGTACTGAGCTGAATGTTACCCAGTAATATGGCTGTGTACTGAGCTGAATGTTACCCAGTAATACGACTGTGTACTGAGCTGAATGTTACCCAGTAATACGACTGTGTACTGAGCTGATTGTTACCCAGTAATACGACTGTGTATTGAGCTGAATGTTACCCAGTAATACGGCTGTGTACTGAGCTGAATGTTACCCAGTAATACGACTGTGTACTGAGCTGAATGTTACCCAGTAATACGGCTGTGTACTGAGCTGAATGTTACCCAGTAATACGACTGTGTACTGAGCTGAATGTTACCCAGTAATACGGCTGTGTACTGAGCTGAATGTTACCCAGTAATACGACTGTGTACTGAGCTGAATGTTACCCAGTAATACGACTGTGTACTGAGCTGATTGTTACCCAGTAATACGACTGTGTATTGAGCTGAATGTTACCCAGTAATACGGCTGTGTACTGAGCTGAATGTTACCCAGTAATACGACTGTGTACTGAGCTGAATGTTACCCAGTAATACGGCTGTGTACTGAGCTGAATGTTACCCAGTAATACGGCTGTGTACTGAGCTGAATGTTACCCAGTAATACGGCTGTGTACTGAGCTGAATGTTACCCAGTAATACGACTGTGTACTGAGCTGAATGTTACCCAGTAATACGACTGTGTATTGAGCTGAATGTTACCCAGTAATACGGCTGTGTACTGAGCTGAATGTTACCCAGTAATACGGCTGTGTACTGAGCTGAATGTTACCCAGTAATACGACTGTGTACTGAGCTGAATGTTACCCAGTAATACGACTGTGTACTGTACTGAGCTGAATGTTACCCAGTAATACGGCTGTGTACTGTACTGAGCTGAATGTTACCCAGTAATACGACTGTGTACTGAGCTGAATGTTACCCAGTAATACGACTGTGTATTGAGCTGAATGTTACCCAGTAATACGACTGTGTACTGTACTGAGCTGAATGTTACCCAGTAATACGACTGTGTACTGAGCTGAATGTTACCCAGTAATACGACTGTGTACTGTACTGAGCTGAATGTTACCCAGTAATACGACTGTGTACTGTACTGAGCTGAATGTTACCCAGTAATACGACTGTGTACTGTATTGAGCTGAATGTTACCCAGTAATACGACTGTGTACTGAGCTGAATGTTACCCAGTAATACGGCTGTGTATTGAGCTGAATGTTACCCAGTAATACGACTGTGTACTGAGCTGAATGTTACCCAGTAATACGACTGTGTACTGAGCTGAATGTTACCCAGTAATACGGCTGTGTACTGAGCTGAATGTTACCCAGTAATACGACTGTGTACTGAGCTGAATGTTACCCAGTAATACGACTGTGTATTGAGCTGAATGTCACCCAGTAATACGACTGTGTACTGAGCTGAATGTTACCCAGTAATACGACTGTGTACTGTACTGAGCTGAATGTTACCCAGTAATACGACTGTGTACTGTACTGAGCTGAATGTTACCCAGTAATACGGCTGTGTACTGAGCTGAATGTTACCCAGTAATACGGCTGTGTATTGAGCTGAATGTTACCCAGTAATACGACTGTGTACTGTACTGAGCTGAATGTTACCCAGTAATACGGCTGTGTACTGAGCTGAATGTTACCCAGTAATACGGCTGTGTATTGAGCTGAATGTTACCCAGTAATACGGCTGTGTACTGAGCTGAATGTTACCCAGTAATACGGCTGTGTACTGTACTGAGCTGAATGTTACCCAGTAATACGGCTGTGTACTGAGCTGAATGTTATCCAGTAATACGGCTGTGTACTGAGCTGAATGTTACCCAGTAATACGGCTGTGTACTGAGCTGAATGTTACCCAGTAATACGGCTGTGTACTGAGCTGAATGTTACCCAGTAATACGGCTGTGTACTGAGCTGAATGTTACCCAGTAATACGGCTGTGTACTGAGCTGAATGTTACCCAGTAATACGGCTGTGTACTGTATTGAGCTGAATGTTACCCAGTAATACGGCTGTGTACTGTACTGAGCTGAATGTTACCCAGTAATACGACTGTGTACTGTACTGAGCTGAATGTTACCCAGTAATACGACTGTGTATTGAGCTGAATGTTACCCAGTAATACGGCTGTGTACTGAGCTGAATGTTACCCAGTAATACGGCTGTGTACTGAGCTGAATGTTACCCAGTAATACGACTGTGTACTGAGCTGAATGTTACCCAGTAATACGACTGTGTACTGTACTGAGCTGAATGTTACCCAGTAATACGGCTGTGTACTGTACTGAGCTGAATGTTACCCAGTAATACGACTGTGTACTGAGCTGAATGTTACCCAGTAATACGACTGTGTATTGAGCTGAATGTTACCCAGTAATACGACTGTGTACTGTACTGAGCTGAATGTTACCCAGTAATACGACTGTGTACTGAGCTGAATGTTACCCAGTAATACGACTGTGTACTGTACTGAGCTGAATGTTACCCAGTAATACGACTGTGTACTGTACTGAGCTGAATGTTACCCAGTAATACGACTGTGTACTGTATTGAGCTGAATGTTACCCAGTAATACGACTGTGTACTGAGCTGAATGTTACCCAGTAATACGGCTGTGTATTGAGCTGAATGTTACCCAGTAATACGACTGTGTACTGAGCTGAATGTTACCCAGTAATACGACTGTGTACTGAGCTGAATGTTACCCAGTAATACGGCTGTGTACTGAGCTGAATGTTACCCAGTAATACGACTGTGTACTGTACTGAGCTGAATGTTACCCAGTAATACGACTGTGTACTGAGCTGAATGTTACCCAGTAATACGACTGTGTATTGAGCTGAATGTCACCCAGTAATACGACTGTGTACTGAGCTGAATGTTACCCAGTAATACGACTGTGTACTGTACTGAGCTGAATGTTACCCAGTAATACGACTGTGTACTGTACTGAGCTGAATGTTACCCAGTAATACGGCTGTGTACTGAGCTGAATGTTACCCAGTAATACGGCTGTGTATTGAGCTGAATGTTACCCAGTAATACGACTGTGTACTGTACTGAGCTGAATGTTACCCAGTAATACGGCTGTGTACTGAGCTGAATGTTACCCAGTAATACGGCTGTGTATTGAGCTGAATGTTACCCAGTAATACGGCTGTGTACTGAGCTGAATGTTACCCAGTAATACGGCTGTGTACTGTACTGAGCTGAATGTTACCCAGTAATACGGCTGTGTACTGAGCTGAATGTTATCCAGTAATACGGCTGTGTACTGAGCTGAATGTTACCCAGTAATACGGCTGTGTACTGAGCTGAATGTTACCCAGTAATACGGCTGTGTACTGAGCTGAATGTTACCCAGTAATACGGCTGTGTACTGAGCTGAATGTTACCCAGTAATACGGCTGTGTACTGAGCTGAATGTTACCCAGTAATACGGCTGTGTACTGTATTGAGCTGAATGTTACCCAGTAATACGGCTGTGTACTGTACTGAGCTGAATGTTACCCAGTAATACGACTGTGTACTGTACTGAGCTGAATGTTACCCAGTAATACGGCTGTGTACTGAGCTGAATGTTACCCAGTACAGCTGTGTACTGAGCTGAGCTGACATTTAAGTAGAACAGCATGTAATATTGTGATCATTATTGACCCCTGGCCTCATTGTGTTTCCTCCCAGGTGTTCCAGACAGGAGGCCTGTGAGAAGTGGGTCGAGCCGCAGCATTTCAACACAGAGCTAGATCACTGTGTGGACATTAGTGTCACACCTAACAACATATCTGTGACCTCTACGTCCACTCAGGTAATTACAGGCTGTGTTCACACCAGAGAAAAACACGACGGTAGCTTATCACTGCATGGTGCTAGCTAATCACAACACTATTTAATCACAACACAATGCTATTTAATCACAACATGACACTAGCTAATCACAACACGATGCTATTTAATCACAACAGGACACTAGCTAATCACAACACGAGTGCTATTTAATCACAACATGACACTAGCTAATCACAACGCTATTTAATCACAACACGATGCTATTTAATCACAACAGGACACTAGCTAATCACAACACGATGCTATTTAATCACAACATGACACTAGCTAATCACAACACGAGTGCTATTTAATCACAACATGACACTAGCTAATCACAACGCTATTTAATCACAACACGATGCTATTTAATTACAACATGACACTAGCTAATCACAACACGATGCTATTTAATCACAACATGACACTAGCTAATCACAACACGATGCAATTTAATCACAACATGACACTAGCTAATCACAACATGATGCTATTTAATTACAACATGACACTAGCTAATCACAACACAATGCTATTTAATCACAACATGACACTAGCTAATCACGACACTTGCTAATCACAACACGAAACCCGCTAATCACAACACGATGCTCGCTAATCACTACACTATGCTAGCTAATCACAACATGACATAAGCTAATCACAACACGAAGCTAGCTAATCACAACACGATGCTAACTAATCACAACACGAAGCTAGCTAATCACAACACGATGCTAGCTAATCACAACATGATGCTAACTAATCACAACACAAAGCTAGCTAATCACAACACGATGCTAGCTAATCACAACATGACCAATATGGAGCTGGCTTATTATTAACCTGTCATTGCAGATTTCTGGTTTAGGATACGCAGAGGGATGACTCCAACTGTCAAATAATATACTGCCTCTCTCTCCCTCCCTCTCTCCCTTTCTCTTCCTCCCTCTCTCTCTATCTCACCCTCCCTCTTTCTCTCTCTCACCTTTCCCCCCTCTCCTCCCTCCAGCTGAGTGTGAGAGTGGTCAACGTGCCCAGCCTGTCAGCCGGGGTGACATGTGTGTTTGAGGAGCTGACAGAGAGCCCAGGGGAGGTATTGGCCAAGGGGCAGGTCCTCTGTATGTCCCCCTCCCTCAGAGATGTCCCCTCCCTCACACAGGGATACGGTAAGGCTTCTATCAGAGACTAATATAAATCTAGTACACATTCAAATGTTATAAAACAATGTGCTAGCTATTGAGTGATAATGTTTTTATTTTCTGATGATCATATTTATCACTATGTGTGAAATTAGCTCTATCGTTCCATACAGCTTTGTGGGTTGTTTTATGTCAACTAGTGGTGACGACAGCTGCAATGTGTCTGAAGTACACCAGGTTTTAGTTGTTCGGAGCCATGTGAACATGGGCCTTAATGTGTTTTCAAAAAATTATGAAAAACAACTGAATGCTCTTACCGGATGGACTGATGGATGGGAACCTGAAAAGTGCAGTAGCTCATTTTTTGTTCCATTAGTAGCAGTTATTGAAAGTCCACTGGAAATGTTTTGCCAATTATCTTGAAGTCAAGCCTACAGGTATAATTGGACTAGCAGCAGAGATGTGGCCTGTTTGTAGGGTTCTGTTTTGGACTATAAGTGCACTTCTCTTGCTAATGGAAATGGTAGATAAAAGACAGGAGCAATCAGACATTTTTATCAACATCTACATTATTGAATTAGACAGAAGAACATTATTTTTCTGGGGTATAGCACCTGGAATGGGACTGATAATGATTTCAGAGCCTCTAGGCTGTCTGGTTTACTGTGGGTCTTCTCTTTATTCCAGGGGACAAGAGAGTGCTAAAGCTTTCCCTGAAGTCCAAGGAGACAGGGCACAAATTCATCACCACTGACTTCATCTACTACAACTGCAGCGTGCTCCAGTCGTAAGTATCTATCTACCATGATCTCTCATCTCTCTGAGGACGAGAGGAAACACAGAGGAGCTTTCAGTGAAGTAACATATTGATTGGTTCTGTCCGTCACTTGAAATTCTTTGATGAGTTCTACCAGGCTGTGTAGCCACCTCAGTGTAGAAGAGAGGCTTGACAGATAACAGGTGCCCTATGTTTGGAACGTGGATGTAGTCATGCGTTTGCTCCTTGTCAAGTTGTTTAAATGATGCTATGAAAATAGATGGCATAAAGTCATGTTTATTGTCAATATTTTTCAATTAATTTCAGAAACCGGTACAGAGACATGGACAGGAAGAAGGGACAGAGAAATGGACAAGTACACGAGACAGAGAAATGGACAGGAAGAAGGGACAGAGAAATGAACAGGAAGAAGGGACAGAGAAATGGACAGGAAGAAGGGACAGAGAAATGGACAGGTACACGAGACAGAGAAATGGACAGGTACACGAGACAGAGAAATGGACAGGAAGGAGGGACAGAGAAATGGACAGGAAGAAGGGACAGAGAAATGGACAGGAAGAAGGGACAGAGAAATGGACAGGTACACGAGACAGAGAAATGGACAGGAAGAAGGGACAGAGAAATGGACAGGTAGAAGGGACAGAGAAATGGACAGGTACTGGGGACATAGAAATGGACAGGTAGAAGGGACAGAGAAATGGACAGGTAAAAGGGACAGAGAAATGGACAGGAAGAAGGGACAGAGAAATTGACAGGTACTGGGGACATAGAAATGGACAGGTAGCAGGGACATAGAAATGGACAGGTAGAAGGGACAGAGAAATGGACAGGTAGAAGGGACAGAGAAATGGACAGGAAGAAGGGACAGAGAAATGGACAGGTACTGGGGACATAGAAATGGACAGGTAGCAGGGACATAGACATGGACAGGTAGAAGGGACAGAGAAATGGACAGGAAGAAGGGACAGAGAAATGGAAGGTACTGGGGACAACAAACCTAATGAGAAATGGTAATCATGCAGTGTACACGTCTAGTGATCAGTGGTGTAAAGTACTTAAATAAAAAATACCCATGACCAGCTCGGAAACCAAATTGCATAGCGGAGAAGGTACGGTGGGATTTGAAGTGGTTGGTGATCTGTTTGTTAGCTTGGCTTTCGAAGACAGGGCAGGATGGATAGAAAGGCAGGGCAGGATGGATATAGGTCTATAACAGTTTGGGTCTAGAGTGTCTCCCCCTTTGAAGAGGGGGATGACCGCGGCAGCTTTCCAATCTTTAGGGATCTCAGACAATACGAAAGAGAGGTTGAACAGGCTAGTAATAGGGGTTGCAACAATTGCGGCTGATAATTTTATAAAGAGAGGGTCCAGATTGTCTAGCCCTGCTGATTTGTAGGGGTCCAGATTTTGCTGCTCTTTCAGAACATCAGCTACCTGGATTTGGGTGAAGGAGAAGCTTATTGAAATTTTGGGTGAAGGAGAATGCTTATTGAAATGATCGATTATCGTGGATTTATCAGTGGTGACAGTGTTTCCTAGCCTCAGTGCAGCGGGCAGCTGGGAGGAGGTGCTCTTATTCTCCATGGACTTTACAGTGTCCCAAAACTTTTTACAATTTGTGCTACAGGATGCAAATTTTTGTTTGAAAAAGCTAGCCTTTGCTTTCCTAACTGACTGTGTATATTTGTTCCTAACTTCCCTGAAAAGTTGCATATCGCGGGGGCTATTCGATGCTAATGCAGTACTCCACATAATGTTTTTGTGCTGGTCAAGGGCAGTCAAGTCTGGAGTGAACCAAGGGCTATATCTGTTCTTAGTTCTACATTTTTTGAATGGGGCATGCTTATTTAAGATGGTGAGGAAAGCACTTTTAAAGAATAACCAGGCATCCTCTACTGACAGGGTGAGTCAATATCCTTCCAGGATACCCGGGCCAGGTCGATTAGAAAGGTCTGCTCGCTAAAGTGTTTTAGGGAGCATTTGACAGTGATGAGGGGTGGTTGTTTGACCGCAGACCCATTACTGATGCAGGCAATGAGGCAGTGATCACTGAGACCCTGGTTGAAGACAGCAGAGCTGTTTTTAGTTGGTCAGGATGATATCTATGAGGGTGCCTATGTTTACGGATTTGGGGTTGTACCTGGTAGGTTCCTTGATAATTTGTGTGAGATTGATGGCATCTACCTTAGATTGTAGGGCGCCCAGGGTGTTAAGAATATCCCAGTTTAGGTCACCTAGCAGTACGAACTCTGAAGATAAATGGGGGGCAATCAATTCACATATGGTGTCCAGGGCACAGCTGGGGGCTGGGGGGGTCTATACCAAGCGGCTTCAGTGAGAGACTTATTTTTGGAAAGGTGGCTTTTTAAAAGTAGAAGCTCGAACTGTTTGGGTACAGACCTGGATATCATGACAGATCTCTGCAGTATATTGCGACTCTGCCCCCTTTGGCAGTTCTATCTTAGTGGAAAATGTTGTAGTTGGGGATGGACATTTCTGCATTTTTGGTGCCCTTCCTAAGCCAGCATTGGCTTAGAACATCAGGGTTGGCGGAGTGTGCTAAGGCAGGGAATAAAACCAATTTAGAGAGGAGGTTTCTGATGTTAACAAACCAAGGCTTTTACGGTTACAGAAGTCAACAAATGACAGCGGCTGGGGAATAGGTGTGATACTGGGGACTACAGGGCCTGGGTTAACCTCTACATCACCAGAGGAACAGAGGAGGAGTAGGAGAAGGGTGCGGCTAAAAGGCTATAGTGCGTTGGGAACAGAGAATAAAAGGAGCAGATTTCTGGGTGTGGTAGAATAGATTCAGGGCATAATGTACAGACAAGGGTATGGTAGAATAGATTCAGGGCATAATGTACAGACAAGGGTATGGTAGGATGTGAGTACAGTGGAGGTAAACCTAGGCGTTGAGTGACGGTGAGAGAGGTTTCGTCTCTGGTGGCACCGGTTAAGCCAGGTGAGGTCTCTGCGTGTGTCGGTGGTGGGACAAAAGAGCTATCTAAGGCAAGGTGAGTGGGACTGGGGGCTCTACAGTGAAATAAAACAATAAGAACTAGCTGAGACAGCAGTAGACAAGCCATATTGACATTAAAGAGAGGCATAAAGCAGTCACAGGTGTTGAATGGGAGCGCTAAGACAACAACGGGTAAATGGCGATGAATGGGCAGAGCGGGTCAGTTAGTTACATACAGGACCTGAGTTCGAGGCTGGGGCCGACAGATAAACAAAATGAGGTACCGTGTTATTGAAATAGTCCAGGGGGCATCAGCTGTTTAGCCGAGTGACCATAGGATCCAAAGAACAGCCATAGTCAGTGAGTCAAGTAGCCGTTCAGTAGTCAGTACTACGCTAGGCGAGCAGAAGACACAGCATTTAGAAAGCTAGCGGTCCGGGGCAAGAAGATGGGTCTTGGGGGACCTCGCAATGGAACAGCCTGTTGAGACCACATCGTGCGATTACGTCAACAGACCAGTCGTGATGGATTGGCGGGGCTCGTGTCGACAATGAAGGGTCCAGGCCAATTGGCAAAAGAGGTATTGTAGCCCTAGAATTAGATGGTATATGGGCATAGCTCAGGCTAATTGGTGCTTGCTTCGGACAGAGATGTTAGCTGACAGTAGCCATTTGGTTGCAGCTAGCTAGCTGCAATGACCCGGTGTAATGATCCAGAGCGGCAGGAATCCGGTGATGTGGTAGAGAGAAGCAGTCCGATATGCTCTGTGTTGATATCGCGCTGTGAAGACTGGCATGTATTGTCCGAGCAAAAGCTGGCGGTGTCCGAGCTAAAAGTGAAGACCGCTAGCCGTGGCTAACAAAGACTAGTAGCTAGTTAGCTGGCTAGCTCCTGACAGAGGTTCCAGTTATAAGGAATAAAAATTGCAGATCCGTACCACATTGGGTGAGGCGGGTTGCAGGAAGGTATATTTAATTCGTAGATAGATTAAAATGTATACGAGCAAAAAAAACGTCTATTTAGACTGCTACACCATCTTGGAATCATCACTAAAAACATGCTTCATTTGCAAATGATGTCTGAGTGTTGGAGCGTGCCCTGGCTATCAGTAAAAATACATTTAACTAAGGGTGCAGTCTGGTTTTCTTAATATAAGGAATTTGAAATGATTTATACTTTCATTTAAACTTTTGATACTTAAGTATATTTTAGCAATAACATTTACTTTTGATACTTAAGTTTATTTAAAACCAAATACTTTGACTTTTACTCAAGTAAGGATTTTACTTGGTGACTTTCACTTTTTTCATTTTCTATTAGGGTATCTTTACTTTTACTCAAATATGACAATTGGGTACTTTTTCCACCACTGCTAGTGACACTGCTATGTCCTCTTCTACTTTCCATGTTATCCATCATACGACCACTGGACACAGGACCAGATAACATCTAGGACAGGCTGGCCAGATGTTGCTAGCTAATATGATTTGAGAAGGCACAGGTCTGTAACAGTAGCAGCAGCAGGCTCATGCAGGGTAGGGACCAGGTAGGGCAGGGTAGGGCCAGGTAGGGTAGGGCCAGGCAGGGTAGGGACCAGGTAGGGCAGGGTAGGGCCAGGTAGGGTAGGGTCCAGGCAGGGTAGGGCCAGGTAGGGTAGGGACCAGGTAGGGCAGGGTAGGGCCAGGTAGGGTAGGGCAGGGTAGGGTCCAGGCAGGGTAGGGCCAGGTAGGGTAGGGCAGGGTAGGGTCCAGGCAGGGTAGGGCCAGGTAGGGCAGGGTAGGAGCCAGGTAGGGCAGGGTAGGGCAGGGTAGGGTAGGGTAGGGTCCAGGCAGGGTAGGGCCAGGTAGGGCAGGGTAGGAGCCAGGTAGGGTAGGGTCCAGGCAGGGTAGGGCCAGGTAGGGTAGGGACCAGGTAGGGCAGGGTAGGGCCAGGTAGGGTAGGGCAGGGTAGGGTCCAGGCAGGGTAGGGCCAGGTAGGGCAGGGTAGGAGCCAGGTAGGGTAGGGTCCAGGCAGGGTAGGGCCAGGTAGGGTAGGGACCAGGTAGGGCAGGGTAGGGCCAGGTAGGGTAGGGCAGGGTAGGGTCCAGGCAGGGTAGGGCCAGGTAGGGCAGGGTAGGGTAGGGCCAGGTAGGGTAGGGTCCAGGCAGGGTAGGGCCAGGTAGGGTAGGGACAGGTAGGGCAGGGTAGGGCCAGGTAGGATAGGGCAGGGTAGGGTCCAGGCAGGGTAGGGCCAGGTAGGGCAGGGTAGGGCCAGGTAGGGTAGGGCAGGGTAGGGTCCAGGCAGGGTAGGGCCAGGTAGGGCAGGGTAGGAGCCAGGTAGGGTAGGGCCAGGTAGGGCAGGGTAGGGGTCAGGCAGCGTAGGGTCCAGGCAGGGTAGGGGCGGGCAGGGTAGGGCCAGGTAGGGTAGGGCCAGGTAGGGTAGGGCCAGGTAGGGTAGGGCAGGGTCCAGGCAGGGTAGGGCCAGGTAGGGCAGGGTAGGAGCCAGGTAGGGTAGGGTCCAGGCAGGGTAGGGCCAGGTAGGGTAGGGACCAGGTAGGGCAGGGTAGGGCCATGTAGGGTAGGGCAGGGTAGGGTCCAGGCAGGGTAGGGCCAGGTAGGGCAGGGTAGGGCCAGGTAGGGTAGGGCAGGGTAGGGTCCAGGCAGGGTAGGGCCAGGTAGGGCAGGGTAGGAGCCAGGTAGGGTAGGGCAGGGTAGGGTCCAGGCAGGGTAGGGCCAGGTAGGGCAGGGTAGGAGCCAGGTAGGGTAGGGCCAGGTAGGGCAGGGTAGGGGTCAGGCAGCGTAGGGTCCAGGCAGGGTAGGGGGCGGGCAGGGTAGGGCCAGGTAGGGTAGGGCCAGGTAGGGTAGGGCCAGGTAGGGTAGGGGCGAGGCAGGGTAGGGCCAGGTAGGGTAGGGACGGGTAGGGCAGGGTAGGGGCCCGGCAGGGTAGGGCCAGGTAGGGTAGGGTCCAGGCAGGGTAGGGCCAGGTAGGGCAGGGTAGGGTCCAGGCAGGGTAGGGCCAGGAAGGGCAGGTTAGGGTCCAGGCCGGGTAGGGGCCAGGCAGGGTAGGGCCAGGTAGGGTAGGGTCCAGGCAGGGTAGGGCCAGGTAGGGTAGGGCCAGGTAGGGCAGGGTAGGGGCCGGGCAGGTTAGGGTCCAGGCAGGGTAGGGCCAGGTAGGGCAGGGTAGGGGTCAGGCAGCGTAGGGTCCAGGCAGGGTAGGGGGCAGGCAGGCTAGGGCCAGTTAGGGTAGGGTCCAGGCAGGGTAGGGTAGGGGCCAGGCAGCGTAGGGTCCAGGCAGGGTAGGGGCCAGGCAGGCTAGGGCCAGGCAGGGCAGGGTAGGGTAGCGCAGGTCCAGGCAGACATCCAGACCACAGCTTTGCTGAGGCAGAACAATGGGACTGCATCTCTCCGAGGATCAGTCAGAGCCCCTTGCTCAGAGCCTCTCGCTGGCTTCAGCTTCAGCACGGAGCTCCATGCCAAGGTCTCGTCTTTCTTCTGTTCTGTTTGTGGAGCAACGCCGTTTTACTGGCATATGTGCACATTTGCACTTCAGCACTGAGTCGATAGCGTGGGTGTGAGAGTTTTTTTTTCTCAACATGGAGGAGGAGTGTATGACATGGAGTATCATTCTGAATATTGTGTATATTGCCATTGTTTTTAAATTAGCATGACGCCTCACAGTTTAAGATGAAGACGTTAACACAGAAAAAGCAAAGACATATCGGCGGTCTGGCAACTTCACTCTTCATCACATCCAAACATGCTAAAAATAATTTGTTTGCAGCTAAATGAATGGGTGTTTATGTCAGAGAATAACATGTCCTTGTCGGCTGACAGAATGCATACACAACAATGAATTCTCTAGTGTAAGGAAGCAGGGGCAACATAATCCATGCAGGGCTCGCCAGTTGCCATAGCAACCTAGCAGAGGCCTACCTTGCCAGAGCGGTCTGCCTGAAGCCTATGCCAGATTTCCTCTTTTCACAAAGGCCCTGTGGGACCATTTAGCCCTTGAATTGTTTCCCTCTCTGGTGTTTGCTGGCGGACAGCGCTCACTCGCCCCAACCCTGCTACGTTGGCACCCATTTTCTTCTCAAAACAATTCTTTAGCAACCCAGCCGTAAGAGCTGCTTCCCATCTCCTGGAATAATGACCACCTGTGAATGGGAAGGACGTTAGCTCTGAAACTAGGGTCTGACTGATTATACACTTTTACCAAATCACCCCCTGGCATTTTAGGCATTTCAGACGGCTATTTTTTTTTTATAAGACATTATGAAATCTCTGGCATACCTTTTGAATCTTTTTCATGTCTCCCCAGGAACACCTCCCAGTTCTCCCCTTCCTGTCTTCATTATTTACCTGATTCTCCAAAGGCATTCACATTTGGTAGAAACCCAGTCAGATCTACACATTTTGTCACTCAGAAACAAGCTCCAACTAGCCAACGTTAACACCAGTTTCCGCATACAGCAGTCCAATAGGCTACTGAGTCCACTTCCAAGCAATGATGTTAGGAAGGAAACTCCCTTCATTAGTGGTTCAGGTTTTGGCTGTTCTGTGTTTCTCAGGCTTCACTGAAATTAGACCAAAGTGAATTGATGGAGTTTTTACCCCCGATGCAGCATATTGCATATCTCAGCAAGACATGCTGATCTACACATATTATCTACAGCAGATCTCGTCCTCCTGCAGTGGAAGACAGCACTGTACCATGCAGCCTTACAGCCGGCGATACTCATAGCTCTCTTATTAAAGCAGGCCTTAACATTCCCTTTCCATAAGTTAGGTGTACTGACTCTACTGATAGCTACTTTTATTGAGGAAAAAATGTACTTTCTATGCCTGTGATATGTGGTTAAGATGAATGTGCTAACTGTAAATCACTGTGGATAAGAGAGTCTACTAAATGACTAAAATGTCAAATATAAAAATGTGTATTATATGTCTGGAGCAGGCGTTGCAAATCTCCATGAATACACTGACTCAAAACATCGTATTAACATGGCCAACGTATAGCCAGCCTGCCGGATTAAAAATGCTTTGGTATTATTTTCCAGGTGTATATGTGGCTTGCCTCTGAAATGCTTTTTGTTATTCCCCCCACCAACAGGGAGGCAGCAGCTCAGCATTCTGCTGTCAGAGATTATACAGTGCAGTGTAGCATAGGAGTGAGTATGAGCAGACTGCTGAGACCCTCCAAAGGGGATTTGAACCTCCGGGGGGAAGGATATGATTAGTATAGGACAAAGTACAGGTTCCTCACGCTGTTCAGAATGCAAAAGGCTTCAGAGCGGAGGGGTGGAGGTGGTGACGGGGTGAGGGGAATGCAGACAGGGTCAGAATGAGAGTGGAACGAGGGTTGAAGGAAAATCGGCTGTTATTCTGTCGTCCTCCAATGTGTTGAGAGTCTGACCTCAGCCTGTGCTGCTTATCGTTGATGGTTAGACAGTGTCTATCGTTGATGGTTAGACAGTGTCTGTCAGCTATTGATGGTTAGACAGTGTCTATCGTTGATGGTTAGACAGTGTCTGTCGTCTATTGATGGTTAGACAGTGTCTGTCAGCTATTGATGGTTAGACAGTGTCTGTCAGCTATTGATGGTTAGACAGTGTCTGTCGTCTATCGTTGATGGTTAGACAGTGTCTGTCGTCTATTGATGGTTAGACAGTGTCTGTCGTCTATCGTTGATGATTAGACTGTCTGTAGTTGATGGTTAGACAGTGTCTGTCGTCTATCGTTGATGGTTAGACGGTGTCTGTCGTCTATTGATGGTTAGACAGTGTCTGTCGTCTATTGATGGTTAGACAGTGTCTATTGTTGATGGTTAGACAGTGTCTGTCGTCTATTGATGGTTAGACAGTGTCTGTCGTCTATCGTTGATGGTTAGACTGTCTGTAGTTGATGGTTAGACAGTGTCTGTCAGCTATTGTTGATGGTTAGACAGTGTCTGTCGTCTATTGATGGTTAGACAGTGTCTGTCGTCTATTGATGGTTAGACAGTGTCTGTCATCTATTGTTGATGGTTAGACAGTGTCTGTCGTCTATTGTTGATGGTTAGACAGTGTCTGTCGTCTATTGATGATGGTTAGACAGTGTCTATCGTTGATGGTTAGACAGTGTCAGTAGTTGATGGTTAAACAGTGTCTGTCGTCTATTGATGGTTAGACAGTGTCTGTCGTCTATTGATGATGGTTAGACAGTGTCAGTAGTTGATGGTTAGACAGTGTCTATCGTTGATGGTTAGACAGTGTCTGTCGTCTATTGATGGTTAGACAGTGTCTGTCGTCTATCGTTGATGGTTAGACTGTCTGTAGTTGATGGTTAGACAGTGTCTGTTGTCTATTGTTTATGGTTAGACGGTGTCTGCCAGCTATTGTTGATGGTTAGACAGTGTCTGTTGTCTATTGTTTATGGTTAGACGGTGTCTGTCAGCTATTGTTGATGGTTAGACAGTGTCTGTCGTCTATCGTTGATGGTTAGACTGTCTGTAGTTGATGGTTAGACAGTGTCTGTCGTCTATTGTTTATGGTTAGACGGTGTCTGTCAGCTATTGTTGATGGTTAGACAGGGTCAGTAGTTGATGGTTAGACAGTGTCAGTAGTTGATGGTTAAACAGTGTCTGTCATCTATTGATGGTTAGACAGTGTCTGTCGTCTATTGATGGTTAGACAGTGTCTGTCATCTATTGTTGATGGTTAGACAGGGTCAGTAGTTGATGGTTAGACAGTGTCTGTCGTCTATTGATGGTTAGACAGTGTCAGTAGTTGATGGTTAAACAGTGTCTGTCATCTATTGATGGTTAGACAGTGTCTGTCGTCTATTGATGGTTAGACAGTGCCTGTCGTCTATTGATGATGGTTAGACAGTGTCTGTCGTCTAATGATGATGGTTAGACAGTGTCTGTCGTCTATTGTTGATGGTTAGACAGTGTCTGTCGTCTATTGATGATGGTTAGACAGTGTCTGTCGTCTATTGTTGATGGTTAGACAGTGTCTGTCGTCTATTGTTGATGGTTAGACAGTGTCTGTCGTCTATTGTTGATGGTTAGACAGTGTCTGTCGTCTATTGTTGATGGTTAGACAGTGTCTGTCGTCTATTGTTGATGGTTAGACAGTGTCTGTCGTCTATTGTTGATGGTTAGACAGTGTCTGTCGTCTATTGTTGATGGTTAGACAGTGTCTGTCGTCTATTGATGGTTAGACAGTGTCAGTAGTTGATGGTTAAACAGTGTCTGTCGTCTATTGTTGATGGTTAGACAGTGTCCGTCGTCTATTGAGGGTTAGACAGTGTCTGTCGTCTATTGTTGATGGTTAGACAGTGTCTGTCGTCTTTCGTTGATGGTTAGACAGTGTCTGTCGTCTATTGATGGTTAGACAGTGTCTGTCGTCTATCGTTGATGGTTAGACTGTCTGTAGTTGATGGTTAGACAGTGTCTGTCGTCTATTGTTGATGGTTAGACAGTGTCTGTCGTCTATTGATGGTTAGACAGTGTCTGTCGTCTATTGATGGTTAGACAGTGTCTATCGTTGATGGTTAGACAGTGTCTGTCGTCTATTGATGGTTAGACAGTGTCTGTTGTCTATCGTTGATGGTTAGACTGTCTGTAGTTGATGGTTAGACAGTGTCTGTCAGCTATTGTTGATGGTTAGACAGTGTCTGTCGTCTATTGATGGTTAGACAGTGTCTGTCGTCTATTGATGGTTAGACAGTGTCTGTCATCTATTGTTGATGGTTAGACAGTGTCTGTCGTCTATTGTTGATGGTTAGACAGTGTCTGTCGTCTATTGATGATGGTTAGACAGTGTCTATCGTTGATGGTTAGACAGTGTCAGTAGTTGATGGTTAAACAGTGTCTGTCGTCTATTGATGGTTAGACAGTGTCTGTCGTCTATTGATGATGGTTAGACAGTGTCAGTAGTTGATGGTTAGACAGTGTCTATCGTTGATGGTTAGACAGTGTCTGTCGTGTATTGATGGTTAGACAGTGTCTGTCGTCTATCGTTGATGGTTAGACTATCTGTAGTTGATGGTTAGACAGTGTCTGTTGTCTATTGTTTATGGTTAGACGGTGTCTGTCAGCTATTGTTGATGGTTAGACAGTGTCTGTCATCTATCGTTGATGGTTAGACTGTCTGTAGTTGATGGTTAGACAGTGTCTGTCGTCTATTGTTTATGGTTAGACGGTGTCTGTCAGCTATTGTTGATGGTTAGACAGGGTCAGTAGTTGATGGTTAGACAGTGTCAGTAGTTGATGGTTAAACAGTGTCTGTCATCTATTGATGGTTAGACAGTGTCTGTCGTCTATTGATGGTTAGACAGTGTCTGTCATCTATTGTTGATGGTTAGACAGGGTCAGTAGTTGATGGTTAGACAGTGTCTGTCGTCTATTGATGGTTAGACAGTGTCAGTAGTTGATGGTTAAACAGTGTCTGTCATCTATTGATGGTTAGACAGTGTCTGTCGTCTATTGATGGTTAGACAGTGCCTGTCGTCTATTGATGATGGTTAGACAGTGTCTGTCGTCTATTGTTGATGGTTAGACAGTGTCTGTCGTCTATTGTTGATGGTTAGACAGTGTCTGTCGTCTATTGTTGATGGTTAGACAGTGTCTGTCGTCTATTGATGATGGTTAGACAGTGTCTGTCGTCTATTGATGGTTAGACAGTGTCTGTCGTCTATTGATGATGGTTAGACAGTGTCTGTTGTCTAATGATGATGGTTAGACAGTGTCTGTCGTCTATTGTTGATGGTTAGACAGTGTCTGTCGTCTATTGATGATGGTTAGACAGTGTCTGTCGTCTATTGTTGATGGTTAGACAGTGTCTGTCGTCTATTGTTGATGGTTAGACAGTGTCTGTCGTCTATTGTTGATGGTTAGACAGTGTCTGTCGTCTATTGTTGATGGTTAGACAGTGTCTGTCGTCTATTGTTGATGGTTAGACAGTGTCTGTCGTCTATTGTTGATGGTTAGACAGTGTCTGTCGTCTATTGTTGATGGTTAGACAGTGTCTATCGTCTATTGATGGTTAGACAGTGTCAGTAGTTGATGGTTAAACAGTGTCTGTCGTCTATTGTTGATGGTTAGACAGTGTCTGTCGTCTATTGTTGATGGTTAGACGGTGTCTGTCAGCTATTGTTGATGGTTAGACAGTGTCAGTAGTTGATGGTTAAACAGTGTCTGTCATCTATTGATGGTTAGACAGTGTCTGTCGTCTATTGATGATGGTTAGACAGTGTCTGTCGTCTATTGTTGATGGTTAGACAGTGTCCGTCGTCTATTGAGGGTTAGACAGTGTCTGTCGTCTATTGTTGATGGTTAGACGGTGTCTGTCAGCTATTGTTGATGGTTAGACAGTGTCAGTAGTTGATGGTTAAACAGTGTCTGTCATCTATTGATGGTTAGACAGTGTCTGTCATCTATTGATGATGGTTAGACAGTGTCTGTCGTCTATTGTTGATGGTTAGACAGTGTCTGTTGTCTATCGTTGATGGTTAGACAGTGACTGTCGTCTATTGTTGATGTTTAGACAGTGTCAGTAGTTGATAGTTAGACAGAGTCAGTAGTTGATGGTTAGACAGAGTCTGTCGTTGATGGTTAGACGGGGTCAGTTGTCTATTGTTGATGGTTTGACGGTGTCAGTTGTCTATCGTTGATGGTTAGACAGTGTCAGTAGTTGATGGTTCGACAGTTTCAGTTGTCTATCATTGATGGTTAGACAGTGTCAGTCATCTGTCGTTGATGGTTTGACAGTGTCTGTCGTCTATCGTTGATGGTTAGACAGTGTCAGTAGTTGATGGTTAAACAGTGTCTGTCATCTATTGATGGTAAGACAGTGTCTGTTGTCTATCGTTGATGGTTAGACAGTGTCTGTTGTCTATCGTTGATGGTTTGATGGTGTCAGTTGTCTACCGTTGATGGTTAGACAGTGTCAGTAGTTGATGGTTGGACAGTGTCAGTAGTTGATGGTTAGACAGGGTCAGTGGTTGATGGTTAGATAGGGTCAGTAGTTGATGGTTAGACAGGGTCAGTAGTTGATAGTTAGACATGGTCAGTGGTTGATGGTTAGACAGGGTCAGTAGTTGATGGTTAGACAGGGTCGGTAGTTGATGGTTGGACAGTGTCAGTGGTTGATGGTTAGACAGGGTCAGTAGTTGATGGTTAGACAGGGTCAGTAGTTGATGGTTAGACAGTGTCAGTAGTTGATGGTTAGACAGTGTCAGTGGTTGATGGTTAGACAGGGTCAGTAGTTGATGGTTAGACAGTGTCAGTGGTTGATGGTTAGACAGGGTCGGTAGTTGATGGTTAGACAGCGTCGGTAGTTGATGGTTAGACAGGGTCAGTGGTTGATGGTTAGACAGGGTCGGTAGTTGATGGTTAGACAGGGTCAGTGGTTGATGGTTAGACAGGGTCAGTAGTTGATGGTTAGACAGGGTCGGTAGTTGATGGTTAGACAGGGTCGGTAGTTGATGGTTAGACAGGGTCGGTAGTTGATGGTTAGACAGTGTCGGTAGTTGATGGTTAGACAGGGTCAGTGGTTGATGGTTAGACAGCGTCGGTAGTTGATGGTTAGACAGGGTCAGTGGTTGATGGTTAGACAGGGTCAGTAGTTGATGGTTAGACAGGGTCGGTAGTTGATGGTTAGACAGTGTCGGTAGTTGATGGTTAGACAGGGTCAGTGGTTGATGGTTAGACAGTGTCGGTAGTTGATGGTTAGACAGGGTCGGTAGTTGATGGTTAGACAGCGTCGGTAGTTGATGGTTAGACAGGGTCAGTGGTTGATGGTTAGACAGGGTCGGTAGTTGATGGTTAGACAGGGTCGGTAGTTGATGGTTAGACAGTGTCGGTAGTTGATGGTTAGACAGTGTCAGTAGTTGATGGTTAGACAGTGTCAGTGGTTGATGGTTAGACAGGGTCAGTGGTTGATGGTTAGACAGGGTTGGTAGTTGATGGTTAGACAGGGTCAGTAGTTGATGGTTAGACAGTGTCAGTCATCACAGGTGTTTCATGCTCCTTAGATGCATTTTCTCATCAGAATCATAATTTTGATTGCAGCTGAAACAGCATTTTAGGGCTCTAATGAATTGCTAATTTCTAATTGAAAGTCAGCTAGAAGATGATGCTGACCTTGCCCATTGTTCCTGCAGGCTTACCAGCCTGTTTCTGCTTCAAAGCAGCAGAGGTTGATGACATATTGGATCCCTTTTGTCAAAGTCAGGCTGTTTAATCTGAGAGCTCACACTCTCCCCCTTCTCTCCCCAGGTGCACCTCATGCGTGAGCAGCCCCTTCCCCTGCAACTGGTGTAAATACCGCCACATCTGCACCAACAACCTGGCAGAGTGCTCCTTCCAGGAGGGACGCGTCAGCAGCGTGGAGGTAAGAGACTATACTGCCCACACAGACAATAATGAATAGCCATCTCACAGCAGACTGAACACAGGATGAGGCAGCCAGGGTGACAGGAAGTGTGTCCGTGGAGCTGCCTGCCTGGTTCTGTTATTCACAGGATCTCAGTGATGCGGTCCTTTACAGCCCATGGAGATTCCAACCTGGTCATGACCCCGTAAACCTGGGTCAGGCTGACCCCATTATCTAACACAGCTATCCCATTGTTTTGTGTGTGATTCACTACAGCTGGAACCATTTAGGATACCTAGTCAGTTGCCTAACTGAATGTATCAGAGAGGTGTGGGGGGGGGCTGCCTTAATCAACATCCACATCTTCGGCACCTGGGGAACAGTGGGTTAACTGCCTTGCTCAGGGGCAGAATTACAGATTTTTACCTTGTCAGCTCGGGGATTCGATCCAGCAACCTTCCGGTTACTGGCCCAACATTCTTTCATTGTCTGAACTGTTCAAAAGCCAGCTACTGCTGGGACCCATTGTCTGCAGTGTTCAGGAGCTAGCTACTGCTGGGACCCATTTTCTGCACTGTTCAGGAGCCAGCTACTGCTGGGACCCATTTTCTGCACTGTTCAGGAGCCAGCTACTGCTGGGACCCATTGTCTGCAGTTTTCAGGAGCTAGCTACTGCTGGGACCCATTGTCTGCACTGTTCAGGAGCTAGCTACTGCTGGGACCCATTGTCTGCACTGTTCAGGAGCTAGCTACTGCTGGGACCCATTGTCTGCACTGTTCAGGAGCTAGCTACTGCTGGGACCCATTGTCTGCACTGTTCAGGAGCTAGCTTCTTGGAGTGGTCTCAAAGTCCCATTCAGTCCTATACTTGGCATTCTTTGTCGTATTGAACCATAGAAATGTTGTTCTCCCATCATTTTAAAAGCAAATGTAATTTATTTTTGTTTATATGCTGGCACTTTAAGATGGGCAGACTTGGTTAACAAGGAGCTTGTGCTATAGTGTGGTATAAGACTTCTTAAAGTGAATAGAACTGGAAACGTGTTCAATCACCATGCAAAATCATTCTGGCTATGGATACGAAGGATATCAACACATTAACAGCCCAGAGGATATACTGATTGAACTTGCTCTGCTGGGAGTTTACCTCATATTTAGATTTTTGAATTCTGCTTTTCCACTAAAATCGTTAATAACACTGACAACTAAAATATTGTGTTATTGTTGTTAGTGTTATGCTGATTAAAAATAATCATAAAAAATGAACCCGAAAGGTTATTCGAGGAACCATTAAAGGGGGTTCTTTTGAAGAGCCCTTTTAATGGGGTTCTTCAAAGAACTTTTAGAGGTTCCCCCACAGTTTCAATTTGAAGAACCCCTAAAGGACACTCCAGGAATCTAGAGTGTACTATGTGATTTTTTTTCTTTCCATGGTATCTCACAATATTTGGTCCAGTGTGTTATTTGATGTTTTATATAAAAACTCTTTGTCTGTCTCTGCTCATTCCCCAATGCCTCTGAGAGTGCTAGACCATCCAACTTGGCCAAATGATGGTTTAGTGACAGAGAGTGACACCAGAGTAATTGGGCTTACAAAAGCCTGCATCTCATAATGGCTTTGCATCAATCCTACCCTTCTCAGTACACATTGATTACACACTTGACTGGGCCACAGACCAGCTGAGAAGCCCAGGCTCAGACTTTACTGCAGTGGGGGTTTTTCAGCAAGTGATGTTCAGAACCAGGCTCAGGAGTGGCTGGGGCTAGGGGGGAGAAGGGCTGTTCAGAACCAGGCTCAGGAGTGACTGGGGCTAGGGGAGAGAAGGGCTGTTCAGAACCAGGCTCAGGAGTGACTGGGGCTAGGGGAGAGAAAGGCTGTTCAGAACCAGGCTCAGGAGTGGCTGGGGCTAGGGGGGAGAAGGGCTGTTCAGAACCAGGCTCAGGAGTGGCTGGGGCTAGGGGAGAGAAGGGATGTTCAGAACCAGGCTCAGGAGTGACTGGGGCTAGGGGAGAGAAGGGCTGTTCAGAACCAGGCTCAGGAGTGACTGGGGGTAGGGGAGAGAAGGGCTGTTCAGAACCAGGCTCAGGAGTGACTGGGGGTAGGGGGGAGAAGGGCTGTTCAGAACCAGGCTCAGGAGTGACTGGGGCTAGGGGAGAGAAGGGCTGTTCAGAACCAGGCTCAGGAGTGACTGGGGCTAGGGGAGAGAAAGGCTGTTCAGAACCAGACTCAGGAGTGACTGGGGCTAGGGGAGAGAAGGGATATTAAGAGAAAAGACAGGGGGGTGGAAACACTCACCCTTCGGCTTTTGGCACATTAGAATTTTACGCTTAACTGAACATCAAAGAGATGCCTTATCTGGCCTTATCAGAGAGAGGCAGCCGGCAGCAGGGTGGGCAGGGCCTACCCGTCACAGCCTCCCCCAGCCTGCACCAGCCTCCCCAAGCCTCCCCCAGCCTGCTCCAGCCTGACCCAGCCTGCCCCAGCCTGCCCCAGCCTCCCCAAGCCTCCCCCAGCCTCGCCCAGCCTGCCCCAGCCTGCACCAGCCTCGCCAGACTCCTTGCCCCAAAGTGCCACAATTGACAATCTCCTTATTTCACCACAAAAAAAAGGAATTACTCAGCAAAAAAGAGTGACTCATGCACTGTTGATACTGGAGGGGGAATATTTTGGAGAAGCAGGCCAGGACACTCTCCTCTTCCTCTGCTCCCACAAAGAAAGAAAGAAAGAAAGAAAGGTTGATTCACAAAGGAGCACACATATCATGGGAAGATTTTAGAAGTAGGCTTGGACTGGTATGCTGCGATTCAACAAGTTCACTGTCATTTGCTGTTAAGCCAGGGGGAAGAAACCATTTTCATGTGGGCCAGCTGGCTGCCAGAGCTGTTCTTCTCATTCTATTATTCAACTGATAGTGTTTCTGTCCAGTGATCAATGTGTTGATTGTCCAGGTTTGAAGTGTCTCTATCTCTGTGTCTGTGTGTGTATGCGTGTCTGTCTGTGTGTGTATGCGTGTCTGTCTGTGTGTGTATGCGTGTCTGTCTGTGTGTGTATGTGTGTCTGTCTGTGTGTGTGCATATGCGTGTCTGTCTGTGTGTGCATATGCGTGTCTGTCTGTGTGCGTATGCGTGTCTGTGTGTGTGTATGCGTGTCTGTCTGTGTGTGTGCATATGCGTGTCTGTCTGTGTGTGTGCATATGCGTGTCTGTCTGTGTGTGTGCATATGAGTGTCTGTCTGTGTGCGTATGCGTGTCTGTCTGTGTGTGTATGCGTGTCTGTCTGTGTGTGTATGCATGTCTGTCTGTGTGTGTATGCGTGTCTTTCTGTGTGCGTATGCGTGTCTGTCTGTGTGCGTATGCGTGTCTGTCTGTGTGCGTATGCGTGTCTGTCTATGTGTGTATGCGTGTCTTTCTGTGTGCGTATGCGTGTCTGTCTGTGTGCGTATGCGTGTCTGTCTGTGTGCATATGCGTGTCTGTCTGTGTTCTTTTGCGTGTCTGTCTGTGTGCGTATGCGTGTCTGTCTGTGTGCGTATGCGTGTCTGTCTGTGTGTGTGCATATGCGTGTCTGTCTGTGTGTGTATGCGTGTCTGTCTGTGTGCATATGCGTGTCTGTCTGTGTGTGTATGCGTGTCTGTCTGTGTGCATATGCGTGTGTGTGTGTGTGTGTGCGCGTGTGTGTGTGTGATTGTGTTCAGTGGAGCGTGTCTCATCTGCAGCCCTGTCCTCCAGTGTGCTACCATGGCTGGGTTGGCCCTGGGTTGGCCCTGGGTTGGAGAGGTGCTTCAGAGAAACAGCGGGGGCACTCCAAACAGACAGAGAGCCACGGGTGTGGGCTGTAGGGAGGAGATGTGTTGCTCCCCTAAGGCACTGGACACGCCAGCCAGCCAGATCCTACTGTATAATCCACAGCACAGTGGCCTTCTTCAGCCCGGGAGTGTGCAGAGAGAGATAGGACTGGATCAGAGCAATAGCTGAGCTCCGTCCAAACTCACCATCCTCCACAAGGCTGCATGGCTCACAGGAAACGAGGAAATGAAAAATGAAAAACAAACACCTTTCCAACTAATCTATTGAAGAAAATTGTTATGATGTATATATAGACCTGTTTAGAATGTTCAAGCCCTGAGTAATGTGTTGTCATTTAGATAAACTGGCATCATTAGTCAGTGTATTCAGTGATGTTATGATGACTACTACTGACATTGGATAGATGGTCCCTCATTACTGGTCCTTCACCAGGTTCATTAGGGTAGGAAAGATCATCTCTGTGGGGACCAACACCAGTTAACTGTTTGGTTTCTGAGAGCGGAATGTTTTAAATCTGTGAAAACTGATATGGGTTTAAATAGATCTAACGTAGATGTGTGCTGCAGAACATTTGGTAGTCCACATCATGCATACAGAGTTTTTAAATAGGCTTGAGAGAAAGGTTGGTTTTTTTCTGCATGAATTGGTTTGTTAAACCGAGAGATAGCAGCGTTGTTCACGACCAAGGATGCTCTTTTATTCTCAGCCTCGGCTCCTCAATTGAGAGGATCAAAGTAGGAATCGATTTTCCGTATGAGGAGAAACTTCTAGCCCCGCCAGCCAGCCAGCCAGCCAGCCACAGAGACCAACAGACAGACAGGTACATAGATACTGTGCTGCCTGCTCCGTCTTACATTGTCCCCCACATTAGGAGTCTCAGTTAATAACGCCATGCAGATATTTAGCCTTAAATGGAGCTTCCCACCAGCTCAGGGGCAATGTCTCACTGAGACTCCTAATACTTAGTGAGATCTCACGGGGCAATGTCTCACTGAGACTCCTAATACTTAGTGAGAGCTCACGGGGCAATGTCTCACTGAGGCTCCTAATACTTAGTGAGAGCCCAGGGGGCAATGTCTCACTAAGACTCCTAATACTTAGTGAGAGCTCACGGGGCAATGTCTCACTGAGGCTCCTAATACTTAGTGAGATCCCAGGGGGCAATGTCTCACTAAGACTCCTAATACTTAGTGAGAGCTCAGGGGGGAACGTCTCACTGAGACTCCTAATACTTAGTGAGAGCTCAGGGGGAATGTCTCACTGAGACTCCTAATACTTAGTGAGAGCTCTGGGAGGGATGTCTCACTGAGACTCCTAATACTTAGTGAGATCTCAGGGGGCAATGTCTCTCTGAGACTCCTAATACTTAGTGAGAGCTCAGGGGGAATGTCTCACTGAGACTCCTAATACTTAGTGAGAGCTCTGGGAGGGATGTCTCACTGAGACTCCTAATACTTAGTGAGATCTCAGGGGGCAATGTCTCTCTGAGACTCCTAATACTTAGTGAGAGCTCAGGGGGAATGTCTCACTGAGACTCCTAATACTTAGTGAGAGCTCAGGGGGAATGTCTCACTGAGACTCCTAATACTTAGTGAGAGCTCAGGGGGCAATGTCTCACTGAGACTCCTAATACTTAGTGAGAGCTCAGGGGGGAATGTCTCACTGAGACTCCTAATACTTAGTGAGAGCTCAGGGGGAATGTCTCACTGAGACTCCTAATACTTAGTGAGATCTCAGGGGGCAATGTCTCACTGAGACTCCTAATACTTAGTGAGAGCTCAGCGGGCAATGTCTCACTGAGACTCCTAATACTTAGTGAGAGCTCTGGGAGGGATGTCTCACTGAGACTCCTAATACTTAGTGAGAGCTCAGGGAGGGATGTGTCACTGAAACTCCTAATACTTAGTGAGAGCTCAAAGACACGTTGTTATATTGGCCTTTCCCAGAGGACCCCTGAGATCAAAGAATGTGCTGCTGGGCTCTCCTAAACAACTGTTCCCCTCTGTGCTGTGTCTCAGTGGGACGGCCCTTTATTAACGAGCGAAGGCCCAGTAATTAATTGTGGGATGAGTGACAGAGGAGCCATTATCCCGGCAGGAAGCAAGGAAGTGGTCCTGGCACTCAGTGGTGTGTAGCGGCCACAGAGGATCAGGAATTGACACTGTGTGCAGATTTCACCAGCAGCACATTACTGAGCCCCCTGCACAGAAACTAGTGGCCCATTACTCACTGTGTAACCAGGGGCCAATGTACTGCCACGCCTTGCCCAGGGAAGAGCCGCACAGGGTCAAGACCCCCTTCCCAGTCTTCTCTTCTCATACAGGAGTGACGATAAGCTATCTTGTTTTTTACATTACAAAACACTTTACAAGTAAAACATCGAGATCAGATTGGTTCCCTGCATGCTTTGTTATTGAAAGCAGCCAGTATGTGAGAACGTTCTAATATCTCAGTCTACCGGTGTTTGTTGCATCAACTGGCTTGATTCCACCTCTGTCATCAAGGGATATTTCCATGTCAGCTATGATATCATAACAGTTTTTTTTATAAAGGTGTTTGCTTTTCTATTAGTTAGACTTTTTTATATATATATCTACAATGAACAAAAATATAAATACAACATACAACAATTTCAAAGATTTTTGTGAGTTAAAGTTCATATAAGGAAATCTGTCAATTGAAGAAAAATAACATTTATTCACATCCCCCACGCTGATCCTCAACACTGGGGCCCCTCAGGGGTGTGTGCTTAGTCCCCTCCTCTACTCCCTGTTCACCCACAACTGCGTGGCCAAACATGACGCCAACGTTGTTTGCTGATGACAACAGTGGTAGGCCTGATCACTGACAACGATGAGACAGCCTATATGGAGGAGGTCAGAGACCTGGCAGTGTGGTGCTAAGACAACAACCCCTCCCTCAATGTGGGCAAGACAAAGGAGCTGTTCGTGGACTATTGGAAAAGGAGGGCCGAACAGGCCCCCATTAACTTTGACAGGGCTGTAGTGGAGCGTGTCAAGAGTTTCAAGTTTATTGGTGTCCACATCACCAATTAACTATCTTGATCCAAACACACAAAGACAGTGGTGAAGAGTGCATGACAACACATTTCCTCCTCAGGAGACTGAAAAGATGTGGCATGGGTCCCCAGATCCTCAAAAAGTTCTACAGGGGGATCACGAGACCCTTGAACGAGATGGCCGCATGAACTAAGAGCTCCGCACAAGTCGTTTCCAATTCCTGATCTTACCACCACTCCAAGTTCAAACTCATTTAGCTTTAGTAAAAAAAAGTCATGGCGGCTACAAAAGGCGACACTACAGGTGACATTTTTACCCGGACTCGAGCATTAGAGACGGAAATAGCCTCCAAGAAGAAGCTGTCTTCAGAAAAAACTAGCGCCATTAGCCAGGAGCAAGAGGACCCACTCCCCCCCGAGGCCCAACGAATGCCAACCTCGCACTCTGTCGAATAGATCCTTTCTGAGTTGAGATTCTCAGCTCAGTGCGATAGGGGGCAAGGTGACAATCCTGGAAAAAGCTTTGCCTGACATCAACAACAAGATGTCCAGGCGCCCTGCGTTTATGGTAGAGGCAGAGGGGCGAATCCTATCCATGGAAAACTTATTGACAGATGCCATGGAAACAATAGCATATGCTAAAAAGAAAATAGAGCATCTGCAAGAGAAAACAGAGGACCTGGAAAACAGGGGGCGAAGGAATAATTGTGTTCTATTAAATCTGGGCGAAAAAGAAGAGGGAAACATGCCACTGATCCGCTACCTGCAAGACAAACTTCCCTTCAAAACTCCCGAAGAGGCAAAACGTTTTTTGAAAGACAATCCTGGTCAATGAGAAACGGACCAATGAATAAATGCGATTAATGCTATTACTAAAGGAGTGTGGTCTGGACGGGGGCTACGCTGTCATTTACTCAATGCGGAGAGGAGATGAGGCATTTCTTTGGTGGGGAGGGGGAGACGTTGTGCGTTGCTAACTGTTTTTTTTTTTTCGGAACACAGAATTGAGACTGAGCTGGGGGGTAATAGATCCAACGGGATGTGTCGAGTTGTTTGGGAACTCGGCTGGGGTGTTCAGAGATTGTTATTTTATGTACACCATTTATTTTCCTTTTATGTGAACGCAGCTGTAACTACTATCCACTTTTACCCAGCGATGACTTGCACTAAAGTTCGATTACTGTTCGATGACGATGACCAGTACCTTAAATCTACTGACATGGGACTGCCATGGTCTAGGGCATGCAATAAAACGGAAAAAGATACTATGTGCTCTAAAAAAGGAAAAAGCAGACATGGCGCTATTACAAGAGACACACCTCTGTGATGCTGAACATGCCAAACTCCGCAGAGCTTGGGTGTGACAGGTGTATTTCTCATCTTTCAAATCAAACAGTAGATGTACAGCCATACTTATCCATAAGAATGTTCCATTCATAATTGACAAAAACATATCTGATCCGGAGGGGAGATTTATTTTGATAACTGGGTCACTGTATGGTCAACCAATTACTATCTTAAAAATATACGCCCCTAACACAGATACTCCTGTTTTCATGTCAAAAATGATAACCCTGTTCAATGAGCATTCTGTTTCCTTTGGCGTGGTGGCTGGAGATTTTAATTGTACCCTTAACCCAACGCTAGACAAATCATCTCAAATCCACACCACAAATCTTAGATCTGCAAAGATGTTGAACTCTCTTACTAAAGAGATGGGACTGATAGATATCTGGAGAGAGACTAATAGTTCATCTATAGACTATACATACTACTCTAATGTCCATAACACCTACTCCCGTATAGATTACATTTTATCCCAAAGAGTTTCATAAATTCAGCCACATGTACAATCGGACCCATAGCACTTTCAGATCACGCCTTTGTCCACCTCCGCTTTGACCTCTGCAAAAACATCCCGAGGTCAAAGAGCTGGAAATTCAACACCTCCAAGTTATCAAACGAAGCGTTCCATACATTGGTAACTACATGGATAGACAACTACACACAAGACAGCAAAGATTCTCCTGTTTCTACGGCCACAATATGGGACGCTGCTAAAGCCACACTAAGAGGTCATCTAATCGCATATGCTTCCTCTAAGAAAAAAGCAATGGAAGCACACAGGCTAGATCTTGAGAGGGAGCTGGAACGCTGTGAAAAAATACATAAACAATCCCCAGATAGCACCTCCTGGAGTCATCTTAAAGCAGCCAAAGCCAAACTGAATTTGGACTACACTCGGGAGATTAAAAAAAAGTTTTCTTTACTAAACAGAAATACCATGAGTGTAGCAATAGGCCCAGTAGATTGCTTGCTTACCAATTAAAAAAGGAGCAGTCAGAGTGTACAATCATGGCTATCCGAACAGCAGAGGACGATGTCACATATGACCCAAAAAAGATCAATTTAACTTTTCATGATTTTTACTGCAAACTATATACCTCTGAGAGAAAACACACAGAGGCAGAACTCCACTCTTTCCTAGAGGGAATCTCGCTACCTAAACTATCAGAGACCGACCAAGAAGATCTCAACTCCCCCTTCACTCCTGAGGAGATCCTGGAGGCAATTACCTCCATGCCACCTAATAAGTCCCCAGGCCCAGATGGATTCCCCAGAGAGTTCTACAAAGCTTTTTGGCCCCAGCTCAGCCCTATCTTCATGCCAATGCTGGAGGATTTTTGCAAAAACTGAGTTCTCCCAGACTCTATGCACACAGCTCGCATTACAGTGTTGCTCAAAAAGGACAAGGACCCCCTATCCTGCTCGTCCTTCCGGCCCATAAGCTTGTTGGATTTCGACTATAAAATAATTACCAAATTGCTCGCCAAAAGACTAAACACTCTTCTTCCCAAAACAATAAACGCGGACCAAACTGGATTAATTAGCGACAGATACTCTTCTGATAACATTCGCCGTCTTTTTGATATTATTGATCAAGTAAACGCACCGAAAACCCCTGTCCTGCTGGCTTCACTGGATGCTGAGAAGGCGTTTGACAGGATGGAGTGGAGCTTTCTGTTTTCAGTCTTAGAAAAGTTCAATATGGGCCCAAATTTTATTAAATGGATCAAATCACTATACTCTCATCCAAATGCCATGGTGACTACTAATGGACTGAACTCTGACAGATTCCCTCTGGAACGGGGCACAAGACAAGGGTGCTCGCTGTCCCCCCTGCTCTACTTGTTGGGGGCGGAGCCTCTGGCAGAGCTGATAGGGAGAAATCCAAGTATTAGGGGTGTTTCTGCAGGCGGCCTGCAGCACAAGAGTTTGCTTTACGCGGATGATGTCTTGCTCTACATATCCAACCCTGAGAAATCCCTCCCTCCCATTTTAAACTCAATTGCTCAGTATGGCAAGTTTTCAGGTTATACGATCAATTTTAACAAATCCACTGTCTGCCCTCTCAATATTACACTCACCAGCTCTATGAAGACACTATGTCCTTTCCAATGGAAAACACAGGGGTTTCAATACCTCGGGATCTTCATAACACCAGATCTGGATAGCCTTTTCAAGGAAAATTATCTTCCACTCCTGGATCGAATCTAGAACGATCTCCAAACCTGGATCTCCCTCCCAATTAGCTTAGTAGGAAGAATTAATGTCATCCGTATGAACATCCTCCCTAGACTGAACTATTTATTTCAGATGCTCCCATGCCATCTCCCAGTTTCCCTTTTCAAGACAACTAACATCACCAAATTTATATGGGGCAATAAAAAACCTAGGATCAAGTTCTCCACTCTATCGAAACCTGAATCTAAGGGTGGTCTTGCCCTTCCTTCCCTTCAATTGTACTACTGGTCTGCCCAAATCTGCAACATGCTAACATTGATCACAAACAGACGAGAGTCAACGTGGATTCAGATAGAAGCCCAATCCTGTGGTTCATTGCCCTTAAGCTCAATTATATTCATTAATAACTTTAGTGAAGTGGGCAACATAGCCAAAACCTTTGTGATTTACAGCACCCTACTAGCGTGGAGGGACTGTAAGAAATACCTGGGCATTTCCTCCCAAATATGTTCTCACTCGCCTATAGTAGGCAACACAGACTTGCCAAAAGCACTGAGGGATGCCAACTTTAATCTCTGACATACTCTAGGAATCAGGACCTTTTCAGACCTATTTCATCAGAAAACCACTACACTGAAATCCTTTCAAGAGCTCTGCAGTGAATTCAATGTGCCAATATCCCATTTTTTTATTTTTTAAATATCTTCAAATTAGACATGTCATTTCCTCATTTACTTCCAAGAGGAGGTTTAGAACTCAGTTGAATGAAGTTGAAACCCTTCTTGTCACAGCACAATCCATTAAAGGCAAAATATCTTATATCTATAGACTCCTTTCTGAGAAAGGAGGCTCCTCCTTTACTCCTCTGAAAATAAACTGGGAAAAGGACCTTGGTCTGACTATCAGTGATGAGCTATGGGCGGAGGTTTGCTACAGGGTATACTGCACCTCTACTAATGTAAAAATGAAATAATCTAATTACACATTTTTGTACAAATGTTATTACACTCCTTTGAGACTCCATAGAATGAAAACAGATACAGTATATCAGCCGGTGTCAGAGGAAGGCCCAAAAAATGGTCAAAGGCTCCAGCCATCCAAGTTATAGACTGTTCTCTCTACTACCGCACAGCAAGCAGACCGGAGCACCAAGTCTAGGTCTAAAAGGCTCCTTATAACAGCTTCTACTCCCAAAGCCATAAGACAGCTGAACAGTTCATCAAAAAGCAAACCCGTATTATTTACATCGACACCACCCCCCCCCCCCCCCCCCCACTTTGTTTGTACACTGCTGCTACTCTCTGTTTATTATCTGCATAGTCACTTTACATGTACAAATTACCGCAACTAACCTGTACCCCCGCAGAAGAACTTGGATATTTTCAGCTTCCAGGAATTATGTACAGAGCCTTGCGACATTGGGCCATGCATCATCATGCTGAAACATGAGGTGATGGCGGCGGATGAATGGCACGACAATGGGCCTCAGGATCTCGTCACGGTATCTCTTTGCATTCAAATTGCCATTAATAAAATGCAAAAAAGTGTCAGTTGTCCGTAGCTTATGCCTGCCCACACCAAACCCCACCGCCACCATGGGGCACTCTGTTCACAACGTTCAGCAAACCGCTCGCCCACACAACACCATACACACTCTCTGCCATCTGACCGGTACAGTTGAAACCGGGATTCATCCGTGAAGAGCAGAATTCTCCAGCGTGCCAGTGGCCATCGACGGAGAGCATTTGCCCACTGAAGTCGGTTACGACGCTGAACTGCATTCAGGTCAAGACCCTGGTGAGGACCATGAGTACGCAGATGAGCTTCCCTGAGACAGTTTATGACAGTTTCTACCAGAAATTCTTTGGTTGTGCAAACCCACAGTTTCATCAGCTGTCCAGGTGGCTGGTCTCAGACGATTCCACAGGTGAAGAAGCCAGATGTGGATGTCCTGGCTGGCGTGGTGACACATGGTCTGCGATTGTGAGGCCGGTTGGATTTACTGCCAAATTGTCTAAAACAATGTTGGAGGCAGCTTATGGTAGAGAAATTAACATAAAATTATCTGGCAACAACTGTGATGTCCATTCCTGCAGTCAGCATGGCAATTGCACGCTCCCTCAAAACTTGAGACATCTGTGGCATTGTGTTGTGTGACAAAACTGCACATTTTAGAATGACCTTTTGTTGTCCCCAGCACAAGGTGCACCTGTGTAATGATCATGCTGTTTAATCAGCTTTGTGATATGCCACACCTTTCAGGTTGATGGGTTATCTTGGCATGGAGAAATGCTCAGTAACAGGGATGTATAAACCAATTTGTGCACAAAATTTGAGAGAAATTATGTTTTTGTTAATACGGAACATTTCTGGGATGCTTTATTTCAGCTCATGAAACAATTGGATCACAATTTTGCATGTTGTGTTTATATGATATTTTTGTTCAGTATACATTGTAGAAGACACTGGAGTCCAGAATAGCAAACTCACAGTGTTTAATCCATATATTTCCCAGGGTGAGTTTAGAAGCTGCTAGTTGGAGTTTGATTAGGTAGAATAAGGAGTCTGCTGTGTAGCTAGCATTTAATTGGAGCAGCTCTCAGATGATTTGGAGGGTTGTGGGTTTTTTTACCATGCGTAGGGGGCCCATTTCAAGGATTACAGTGACGGAGACTGTAAATGAGATTAAGAGACTAGAAATGGAATAGGGAAAGAACAGTGACTAAGCAATGGTGGAGAAATGTATATGAAAACAGATCCTTTTCTCTGCTTACTCTGCTCTCAGAGAGTGAGAGAGCGAAAGACAATAAGAGAGAGGGAGAGAGAGAGGGAGAGGGAGAGAGAGCGAAAGAGAATAAGAGAGAGGGAGAGAGAGCGAAAGACAATAAGAGAGAGGGAGAGAGAGACAGAGAGAGAGGGAGAGGGAGAGGGAGAGAGAGTGAAAGAGAATAAGAGAGAGGGAGAGAGAGCGAAATACAATAAGAGAGAGGGAGAGAGAGAGGGAGAGGGAGAGAGAGAGCGAAAGAGAATAAGAGAGAGGGAGAGGGAGCGAAAGACAATAAGAGAGAGGGAGAGGGAGAGAGAGAGCGAAAGAGAATAAGAGAGAGGGAGAGGGAGCGAAAGACAATAAGAGAGAGGGAGAGAGAGAGCGAAAGAGAATAAGAGAGAGGGAGAGGGAGAGAGAGGGAGAGAAAGAGAATAAGAGAGAGCGAAAGAGAATAAGAGAGAGTGAGAGAGAGGGAGAGAAAGAGAATAAGAGAGAGTGAGAGAGAGGGAGAGAGAGAGCGAAAGAGAATAAGAGAGAGGGAGAGAAAGAGAATAAGAGAGAGCGAAAGAGAATAAGAGAGTGAGAGAGAGGGAGAGAAAGAGAATAAGAGAGAGTGAGAGAGAGGGAGAGAGAGAGCGAAAGAGAATAAGAGCGAGGGAGAGAGAGAGAGAGAGCAAAAGAGAATAAGAGAGAGGGAGAGAGAGAGATAGCGCAAAAGAGAATAAGAGAGAGGGAGAGAGAGCGAAAGAGAATAAGAGAGAGGGAGAGAGAGAGAGAGAGGGAAACAGAGAGTGAAAAAGAGGGGGAGAGAGAGAAAAAGAGAGAGGGAGAGAGAGAAAAAGAGAAAAAGAGGGGGAGAGAAAGAGAGGGAGAGAGAGACAGAGAGAGAGAAAAAGAGGGGGAGAGAAAGAGAGGGAGACAGAGAGAGAGAGGGAGAGAGAGAGAGAGAGAGGGAGACAGAGAGAGAGAAAAAGAGGGGGAGAGAAAGAGAGGGAGACAGAGAGAGAGAGAGGGAGACAGAGAGAGAGAGGGAGAGAGAGAGAGAGAGGGAGACAGAGAGAGAGAGAGGGAGACAGAGAGAGAGAAAAAGAGGGGGAGAGAAAGAGAGGGAGACAGAGAGAGAGAGAGAGGGAGACAGAGAGAGAAAAATGATTCCGCCTCCCGTCTCTGGCTTTTAATGTTTCAACAGAGAAAAGTGCTTAGCTGTGTGATAACTGGGATATGCACAATAAGGTTAATGGAAACACTGTCAACAGGCTGTAAACTGCCTGAGCCGCCTTAATGGGGTGCTAATCAGCATCAGGGAACGGCCCTTCAGGGGGGAATATACAGCTGCCTCAGAGACTATACTGTTACAGATCTGTCGGCCTGCCACCGAGGAGGGACTGCTCCTTCATTGCATGGCTTACTGCATTAGTGTCCCATGTACTGCGTGGCGTGCATCATAGCATAGCCAGCATTACAAGTAGAGCACACATCGGATGCATTCGTGTTTTCTTTCTTTCTTTAAATCTTTATCTTTAACTCTGCATTGTTGGATAAGGACCTGTAAGTCAACATTTCACTGTTGGTCTGGTGTTGTTTACTAGGCATGTGACAAATAACATTTGATTTGATTTGTGAATCAGTCTATTTGAAATGTATTCTCCTTGTCTTTGTGGAAAGAGTCCCAATTCATCATGACAAACCTCACTTACCTGCCCCGGGCTTTTTATAATGTCACACTAACGTTTCTGATAAACAAACCACTTATCTTGTTTCACCCCTAGTATTCAGTCGATTAAAGCTTGTTAATTAAATTTAGCAGACGAGAATGAATGGTGGTGGCATCTTGGGGTTATGCGTGTGTTATACGCTTACAGAGGAAGTCATTCATGTTCAAACTCCACGGAGAGAAACCACGAGAAATGCCTCTGTCCAGAACACTGTGTGTAACGACTTAGAGAATACTTACATTTATTTTGAATGACCAAAGTAATGATTCATTTTGAATTACACACACACGTTCTTGCTTTTCTGATAAAACTAGTTTTTGTAGTAGTAGTTTTGGGTTTTATAATGTGTCCATTTAAATAATTGAAAACGGTGAAAAACCCATTAAGTTTCATGAGTCCTCACCTAAAATATGTTACTGCTCTTGCTGCACTACTCTGTTAAATGAATCATGATGTTTCTGATGTGCCAGCCACTCAAAGCCTCTCTGTGATGCTCTTCAAGGCCCATGCTGCTTTTACTCTGATGTAGGTAGCAATGAAATCCACTCAGGCCCTGAGTAACCAGATCCACGGTACTTATATGTCAGCCATTGAATAGAGCTCTCTACAGATAGATAGTAGCTCTTAGCCCATCAGAGATGTGCTACTGTACAGCATCACCTGGTTACCAGAATGTTGCTAGTCTGTCCTCGTTTTTCCCCTTTTTCCAAAATGTACAAATTTGGTCAAATGTATTTGGCTGTTACCAGGGAAGGTTTTGCTATTCAGAAGTGTTTGCAGTCATATAGCCTTTGATGTATGCACACTGAACATGATTTAGATTTTTCTGGCACACCAGGTGTTGATGCTAGGTCCCTGGTGACTCGGTGTGGCATATGTGGATCTATTTGGTGTTTTGAATGTCAACCTGGCTATTGACAGAGCAGCGTTGAGAAGCAATCTGAGACATTCATAATCTCCGAAAGGCTAACCATCTCCATTCTGGAGCCTTCTGTTCTCACTGTGGAGCAAGAGGCTATGCTAGAGGTTATGCTGATAAATCGGATTCATTTGAAGTCAGAACACCACCCCCACCACCTCCCTGCAGGAAGTAAATCTTTCTCTTCATCCACAGAGTATGAAAATGAGATTTATTGATGCACCATATATATAAACCTTTACAAATCACTTGCCAGACACAAGATTTATGGCTGTGTGGGCTGTGGAGTTGCATCATTTTCACCGAGGCGTTGGCTGGCGCTCTGTGTGTCTGTCCTGCAGACTAGAGAGGCTTCTCCTCACCCTCCTCGCCACCACCACCCGCCCACCTCGCCACCAACGCCCGCCAACCTCGCCGCCAACGCCCGCCCAGACAAGGCCTCTGATTTATCACATCCACCCTGGCAGACTTTTACAGCCTCCTTGATTATTGTTCAGTGCTAAATGGATAACAGATTATTCTAAATATCCTTTAATACAGAGGGTGTCATTAAGCTGCTGTGGTATCTCTCGGGTGGGGATGCGCTCATCGTCATTTTTCTCGGATTGTAATCACTGCATCAATACTGACTTTCCTGTGACTTCCGAGATCGTTTATGCATTGTTTCCTGCAATGTCAATATGAATTCCTGTGATAAATGCCTGGACCCTCTCTGGGCTCTCGATCTGTGCTCACCTCACTAGCACAGGCAGACATGCAGGATTAAGGAAGATATTAATTTCCCGCTTCATCAGTGTGATTTTCAGAGAAACTTGTGGCTCATCAAATCAGAGATGTATCCAACAGCTGTGTAATAGGGATTTGAACCTATTTTTTGCTTTGGTTTCAAGCCATTCCCACGTTTAATGGCCTCTGTGCGTCTGTACAGGAGTCCTTCTGCCCTGTTGTGGAAGTAGTGCCGCTAATGGACATTACTCACTGCTGCTCACCGCTCAATAAACTGGAATCAATACGTCTTCCTTAGCTATGTAGACCAAGTTTTAATTAACAATTATGTTTATTAATCACTTTTATTGTAATGAGTTTGGCTTTGCAAAGAAAATGAGCAGAGTGTTAATTTGTAACTTTATTTGTGATTTTCAGGGCTGTCCCCAGATCCTGCCCACCAGTGACATTCTGGTACCTGCAGGGATCATTCGTCCAATCACGCTGCGAGCCCGGAACCTCCCTCAACCCCAGTCTGGACAGAAGAACTATGAGTGTGTGTTTAACATCCAGGGCAAGATGCAACGCATCCCAGCTGTACGCTTCAACAGCTCCTGTATCCAATGCCAGAACACCTCAGTGAGTGCCTGGCCTATTAACATGACTGCACTCAATGTGTTTATACAGTATTTACTGTAAAATATCTTGTGTATTTTTGTTGGGTTTGGGATCTTGGTGCAAGGTAAAAGCTCAATAAGTACTTTTGTACTATTATGCTGAAGTAGTTTTCTACAGGTCCTATACTAATACTGGTATAGAGACAGAGAATGCCTCTCTCCTCTTGCTCTGCCCCTCTCTCCCTCCCTCCCTCCCCCCTCCCTCACCCTCCCTTCTCCCTCTCCCTACCCCCTTCCTCTCTTGCTCTCTCTCATGGAAATAATATGCAGAAGAAATCAAGGTGACTTTTCATTGAGTCACTGATCAGAAAAAAATACTTTATCCGCAAAATCAGCAAAGACATCAATTCAGAGCATTAAACTTGTTTTCTCAATCCCAGTGAAACATGTGGCATGTCAAAGAGCTGACATTGAGTCTCCTCTCTCCCCATATCTCTCTCTCTCTCACACACACTCTGTAACACCCTCTTTCTATCTCCCTCTGTCTCTTCCTCCCTCTCTCTCCTATTCCCTCTCTTTCTCCCTCTCTTTCTCTCTCCCTCTCTTCCTCCCTCTCTCTCCTATTCCCTCTCTCTTTTTCTCCCTCTTTCTCTCTCCTTCTCTCTTCCTCCCTCTCTCTCCTAATCCCTCTCTCTCTTTCTCTCTCCCTCTGTCTCTTCCTCTCTCTCTCTCCTATTCCCTCTCTCTTTTTCTCCCTCTCTTTCTCTCTCCCTCTGTCTCATAGTGATGTCACAGACGGCTGCCCTCTGTGACCCATCTGGTTGACACTGTAACCCCAGGGAATCTTGTAAAACAATTAGCCATCATTTGGTTGGACAATGTAACACCATGGAAAGGGAATGTGGTGTGGGTGGATGGGCCGGAGTGTTCCTGGGGTAGGAGGGTAGGAAAATGACCAGGCTTCTGCCACGGAGTGTGTCCCCTCTAACCCCCCTAACCCCTGCAGATCAAAGCTCAGGCTGTGGGCCACCTTCCTTCGACAGGACAATTGATGTCCCGTGGCAACTTAATAATGAGGATCACGTCTCCGGCACACACACCTCAATGGGTCAGGTTAGGATTGATTGTTGTACTTTCCCTGGCCGACACATGCTGCCTGGTGCGTTACACAGTGAAGGCCTTCGGAAGGACCCTGCCACGGAGAGCAACTGTCGTCCTTCTATCCACTATCACTCATTTCCTTCGTGCCATTATTCTTTCTGTCTCTGACACCCACCCCGCGCTCCGGCTATGCATTTAAAATGAAATTGAAAAGTAGTTTTGTGGTAGACCATTAACTGAGTGCCCAAAGGTTAGCGCATTGGGGTTTGGATTGTTCAAGGCATTGAACCGCTGATGCTGTGTAAACAATGAGACTGCTCTATGAATATAGTGAGGCTATCAGCATAAATAGATGGGTGCTTTAATCACTTCACCTACAGATAAACATTTGAAGTTGTTTGTCACGCACAGGGATAGGCTAATACTCTTCATGTAGACAGCTATATGCTGCTACTGCTGTCTACCCACTGTGCATGCCAATGTGTGTCTATATTTCACCTTGATAACCAGAGTGAATAAGATCCACACTGGATCTCCATGGGTGATCGTTTGAAGACCCCAGTGTAAACTAATCAATGTCTGCACAGCTATTGAGAAAATAAAACATTGAATATACAACATTAACTGTGAATGTTAGGCCTCCCTCACACTCCTCTGCTTCATCTCGGTCTGACAGAAAAGAGAAACCCAACCTTGAGATTTATGTTTTTTAAATATTTTTTTAACTTAGCCCTTCCCCCACTGATGCCCCTCCCCCAACTGACTCCCCTCCCCCGTGTTGAATGTTACCTACACCCCTCCCCCCCATGTATCTCTCTGGCTCTGGCTTTCTTTCTCCACCCCCATCTCTCCTCTCTCTTTGTTTGAATGGGATGTTTAGATGAATAGATGGTGTGATTACCTGTGACACAGCGGGCCACATCATCCCCCCGTCTCTGTCTCTCTACCCTCAACTGATGGATCTCTCCTGAATAGTAATTTAGCCATAGTAAAGACATGCCGCAGATTAGACTCAGTCCCTGGTGTGTGCTGTCCGCCCCCCCCCCCCCCCCCCCCCCCCCCCCCCCCCACTCAAGGCAACAGCCATCAATCAATTTGCCGTCAAGACGAGTGGCGCAGCTTCATTCCCACAGTGCTGTAGCCAGGTGACTTTAAGGCCATGGGGTCCATGCTAATGCAATTGTGAGTGTCCTCAGATAGGCAATGCTGAATCAATCAATTTCATCTCCTGTTTACTCTGCCCCTTGCTGGGAACGTTCAGATATCAGTCAGCACTTTTGTCCTCATGGGAGGCCCCTGTTCTGTGGTGGGGGTTAGTTAGGTTAAGCATACGTTGGACATGTTCACCAGCTGTGACAGTATGTTTTACCAGACAGGGAAACTCTAGCCTGTGACAGTATGTTTCACCAGACAGGGAAACTCTAGCCTGTGACAGTATGTTTTACCAGACAGGGAAACTCTAGCCTGTTGCAGTATGTTTTACCAGACAGGGAAACTCTAGCCTGTGACAGTATGTTTCACCAGACAGGGAAACTCTAGCCTGTGACAGTATGTTTTACCAGACAGGGAAACTCTAGCCTGTGACAGTATGTTTCACCAGACAGGGAAACTCTAGCCTGTGACAGTATGTTTTACCAGACAGGGAAACTCTAGCCTGTGACAGTATGTTTTACCAGACAGGGAAACTCTAGCCTGTTGCAGTATGTTTTACCAGACAGGGAAACTCTAGCCTGTTGCAGTATGTTTTACCAGACAGGGAAACTCTAGCCTGTGACAGTATGTTTTACCAGACAGGGAAACTCTAGCCTGTGACAGTATGTTTTACCAGACAGGGAAACTCTAGCCTGTTGCAGTATGTTTTACCAGACAGGGAAACTCTAGCCTGTGACAGTATGTTTTACCAGACAGGGAAACTCTAGCCTGTTGCAGTATGTTTTACCAGACAGGGAAACTCTAGCCTGTGACAGTATGTTTTACCAGACAGGGAAACTCTAGCCTGTTGCAGTATGTTTCACCAGACAGGGAAACTCTAGCCTGTTGCAGTATGTTTTACCAGACAGGGAAACTCTAGCCTGTTGCAGTATGTTTTACCAGACAGGGAAACTCTAGCCTGTTGCAGTATGTTTTACCAGACAGGGAAACTCTAGCCTGTGACAGTATGTTTTACCAGACAGGGAAACTCTAGCCTGTGACAGTATGTTTTACCAGACAGGGAAACTCTAGCCTGTGACAGTATGTTTTACCAGACAGGGAAACTCTAGCCTGTGACAGTATGTTTTACCAGACAGGGAAACTCTAGCCTGTGACAGTATGTTTTACCAGACAGGGAAACTCTAGCCTGTTGCAGTATGTTTTACCAGACAGGGAAACTCTAGCCTGTGACAGTATGTTTTACCAGACAGGGAAACTCTAGCCTGTTGCAGTATGTTTCACCAGACAGGGAAACTCTAGCCTGTGACAGTATGTTTTACCAGACAGGGAAACTCTAGCCTGTTGCAGTATGTTTCACCAGACAGGGAAACTCTAGCCTGTGACAGTATGTTTTACCAGACAGGGAAACTCTAGCCTGTTGCAGTATGTTTTACCAGACAGGGAAACTCTAGCCTGTGACAGTATGTTTTACCAGACAGGGAAACTCTAGCCTGTTGCAGTATGTTTCACCAGACAGGGAAACTCTAGCCTGTTGCAGTATGTTTTACCAGACAGGGAAACTCTAGCCTGTTGCAGTATGTTTTACCAGACAGGGAAACTCTAGCCTGTGACAGTATGTTTTACCAGACAGGGAAACTCTAGCCTGTTGCAGTATGTTTTACCAGACAGGGAAACTCTAGCCTGTGACAGTATGTTTTACCAGACAGGGAAACTCTAGCCTGTGACAGTATGTTTTACCAGACAGGGAAACTCTAGCCTGTGACAGTATGTTTTACCAGACAGGGAAACTCTAGCCTGTGACAGTATGTTTTACCAGACAGGGAAACTCTAGCCTGTTGCAGTATGTTTTACCAGACAGGGAAACTCTAGCCTGTTGCAGTATGTTTTACCAGACAGGGAAACTCTAGCCTGTGACAGTATGTTTTACCAGACAGGGAAACTCTAGCCTGTTGCAGTATGTTTCACCAGACACGGAAACTCTAGCCTGTGACAGTATGTTTTACCAGACAGGGAAACTCTAGCCTGTTGCAGTATGTTTTAATTTCTCAGCTGTTTCCCACAGCCTGGCCTTTCTCACCCTGAGACAGCTGCTCTGTCACTCTCGCAGTGATACACATTTATAGACTGCTAAATGCGTTTAAAAATACATTAAATATAGCAGGTTAACAAAAATTATAATTCAATAATAGAAGAAATTGCATTTATTTTCAATAACTGGTCAATCAACTGAAAGTGCAAGCTATTTATTTGAAAAATTATTACATTTCAGAATTGTTTATTCAAATCACTTCCTGAATTGACTCCTTTCAATTTGAATTGAACCCAACCCTGGTACATAGAACTGCCATTAAGAAACTAGCTGTGAGGCCCGTATGTCCACGTCGCTGTGTGTTTGTCTATTTTCAGGACTGCTGTTTGTGAAGTTGACCCTTGATCTGTGATGTGCAGTTCAGCATGTGAAAGATGTCCATGCCATAGATCTAGAGAAGCCCTGGGTCATTGATGCAGACAGATAACAGCAGTTTTCCCTCAGTTTGCAGACAGACAGCAGTTTGCAGACGGAGAGGCAGACCAATAGACAGATGAGAACAACATATGGGTCGGACATCACATCCTGCACAAATACAACACAAGGTTGTGCCCTGTCTCTGCCCAAATACAGCCTGAAGTCAAATACATCCCCTTTCCACATTCCATCTCTTCCCCGTCTCTCCGCCTCTACTTTGGTATTTCAATGCATTCATTTTCTCCAGCTAAATAGACCAACTAAGGTACACTACTGGTTTACTCCTGGTGTGGCTGGACTCATGTCATTTCAGTTCTAATGCAACAGGCGCATCATGCATGACCCACATGCCACCAGCATTCATAGAGAAACACAGTACCTTTTTCTAAGGTGCGCATACATACAGATTAGACAACTCTATATGATAATTCATGCTGATCCACATCAATCCATAAATTATGTTCCCCAACTGTACGATGTGATACAGCCTGGTATCATTTCAAAAGGCATACCACGGACTGTAATCAGCTCAGACACACGCCTGCTTGTTTCTTCCCGCTTGATTTTACTGCAGACATCAGCAATGTGCTGCCATAGCTGGAATAAATCAGTATGATACACCCCCCCACACATATACACACTGCCTTTCAAATAAATGATAAATCGGGGTCTTTGAAACTCAATAAGCATTTGCTTTGGTAGTGTAAAGGGCTTTTCTGCATTTTATGCATTTTTGTTTGACAGCATGCTTTACGTTGCAGATTGAACATGGCACGCGTATAACTTTGATTGGCTGAATCTTAATACATGGGACTTTTGTATCAAAAGATTAAAATAGTCCCAAATGAGTCCACGGATGTAAGTGTTGCTAAGCCCTGCTGACCCCATAGCGACAGGCATTGGCAGTGTTACCCAGGAAACGTAGAGTAAAGGCCTTCTGCACTACGAGTTCTGCGCTACCCTCTTGATGGAAAGTGCTCTCACAAAGAACATCATTATTTCCCGAACCATGGTAGCAAAGCTTTTGAATAAAAAACACTTACATGTTATTTTTCAGGCTTTCTGAACCAGCATGCCCTCATTATTCTATTATTCTCATCAAGTGCCCAATCAGACTACCAACGTCTTTGGTGTTTCTCAGTGGAACATACTTGTCAGGTCTCGAAAGGACCTGCCCTGCTCTTGACACCAAAGGCCCCGCTAATGGAAAAGATTTACCATGAACCACCGTACATGTTAATGATACTGTGAACATGTCACCTCATTGTCAATGTAAAAAAAATGCTCAATTTTACATCAATTAGGGGAGGATATTATATATTTATTCATTTAACCTTCATTTAACTAGGCAAGTCGGTTAAGAGCAAATTCTTATTTACAATGACAGCCAGATGACGCTGGGACAATTGTGCGCCGCCCTATGGGACTCCCAATCACAGCCGGTTGTGATACAGCCTGGAATCAAACCAGGGTGTCTGTAGTGACGCCTCTAGCACTGAGATGCAGTGCCTTAGACCACTGTGCCACTCTGAAGCACCGATATATGTTGCTGTTTATGATACATCTTTGAGGTTGTTTTTATCCTCCAACCTCCAACATCTCCTCTGCACTTTTTTCCTCATAGAATAGTCATTATAATTATATGGTATTTACCCTCTTTCTTGTGATTATTGCATATTTGCATCCCTGTTAGTCTCTGAGGTCGTAGATACTGTGCCTGTGAGGCTCTGTAGCATGTTGGCTCTGTAGCAGGTGGGCTCTGTAGCAGGTGGGCTCTGTAGCAGGTGGGCTCTGGTGGAATAAATGGTCCTCTAAATGGTGTGATCTAGCTATCAATAGCATGAATTATGAGCCTGTTTCATCCTGTTTGTTTTGCTTTAAGCACCAGCAATGGAAAGGGAGTGAGTCTTCGCTGCATTCCCATAATTGAGAAATCAGTGCATTAGTTATGCCTGCTCTGAATACTTTTTAGACTCCCAAAGTAATCTACAGAGAATGTTTCAGTGTCATCATGTGAAAAGTATGCTTTGGTGTTCTCCGGTTAATGCACTTACCTCAAATATGATGGCACGAATTCAACCATGGACTCAACATGCAATCAATATACTCTATGTTTATGGAGTGAGCTCTGTACCAGCCGTAATCCTTCATGGCTAATAAGACCATTCCAGATGACCCTATCTGTTTCTTCAATCACGCTAGTCTGACCTTAAATCTGCCACCAGGATGCAGCATACAGTACATATTTTCCTAGTGCGATAATCACAATGATGAAATGAAGTGTGGTTTACAGAAAACATAATTTATGTTCACTAATATGGACTCGCTGTTCATTACTGTGTATGTGTAAGTAGGAAAAAGGCCCTTATTCAAAGGTAATTTTGCTGAAGTCGGTAGAATTTTGAAACTTAATTAAATTAAACAGGAAAGCCTTCATCATTAAGGGAAAATGATTTTCACTCTGTCACCAGAAGGGAGCCAGCATTGATGACAAAGCCAATTCTACTAGTCATAGTCTACACCAAGGTTTTTCTCAAACTCTGTCCTGGGCAAAAACCAAAACGTGCACCCGTGGTGGGTGTGAAAACCCTGAATTGCATCCTCAACTTACAGTATAGTATTTGTTCTCTTAATTTCAGGGTGGCAGGTAGCCTAATGGTTAGAATGTTGGACTAGTAACCGAAAGGTTGCAAGATCGAAGGTAAAAATCAGTTGTCCTGCCCCTGAACAAGGCAGTTAACCCACTGTTCCTAGGCCTTCATTGAAAATAAGAATTTGTTCTTAACTGACTTGCCAGGTTAAATAAAGGTAAAATAAACATGTTTGACAGATGGTTAAACTGCTGCAGAGAACTACAGCTGATCCTTGCCAGAGTATAATTGAATCTTTATTAGTTTATTCTGAATAAACACAAATTATTTAAGAAAAATATTCTCCAAACCCATCATCTTTGAAACATAGTAAGCCTACAATAAAATGAACTTGGTTACAGTATGTGTATCTTTCATATGGGCCCCTTCAACAGACACTTCACAATTTACAGTTATATCTGAACAAATGGAAGCTATTCCTTCTGGTCACTGTCACTCTATCAATCCATTTGTTCAGCTATAACTGTTGTTTCCATTAAGAGCTAAGGATAAGTCTTAAAAGGTAGCGCTAGTTTCAAATGGGGTTTTTTTCTATCCAGTGATGGGTTTGTTTTTTTTAAGTAAGATTACCTCACTGCCTCGCCTTGCCTCGCCTGCAGCCCAGAGACATGTTTGACAGAACCAGGCCAGTTTGTCTCCACTTGCTAGTTTCAGACCCAGTGGAACCATGGCCTGAGGAAAATCAATTCACGACTGGCAGAGATAAGCTGCATTGTATGGCCCAACACAAAAGCTTCCCCCGTTTACACACAACCACTAATCTCCTCAAAGCTGCCTGCCTTTCACTTGAAAAAGAAGGCTAGAAAATACATTATATTACCTACAGAAATACATAGTTACTTCTAGAAGCACATTATGTTACCTCCAGAAATACATTATGTTACCTCCAGAAATACATTATATTACCTCCAGAAATACATTATATTACCTCCAGAAATACATTGTTACCTCCAGAAATACATTATGTTACCTCCAGAAATACATTATATTACCTCCAGAAATACATTATATTACCTCCAGAAATACATTATATTACCTCCAGAAATACATTATATTACCTCCAGAAATACATTGTTACCTCCAGAAATACATTATGTTACCTCCAGAAATACATTATATTACCTCCAGAAATACATTATATTACCTCCAGAAATACATTATGTTACTTCCAGAAATACATTATATTACCTCCAGAAATACATTATGTTACCTCCAGAAATACATTATATTACCTCCAGAAATACATTGTTACCTCCAGAAATACATTATGTTACCTCCAGAAATACATTATATTACCTCCAGAAATACATTATATTACCTCCAGAAATACATTATGTTACTTCCAGAAATACATTATATTACCTCCAGAAATACATTATGTTACCTCCAGAAATACATTATGTTACCTCTATAAATACATGGTTACTTCTAGGAGTACATTATGTTACCTCCAGAAATACATTATACTACCTCCAGAAATACATTATGTTACTTCCAGAAATACATTATATTACCTCCAGAAATACATAGTTACTTCTAGAAGTACATTATCTTACCTCCAGAAATACATGGTTACTTCCGGAAATACATTATATTACCTCCATAAATACATAGTTACTTCTAGAATTACATTATATTACCTCCAGAAATACATGGTTACTTCCGGAAATACATTATATTACCTCCATAAATACATAGTTACTTCTAGAAGTACATTATCTTACTTCCAGAAATACATTATGTTACCTCCAGAAATACATTATACTACCTCCAGAAATACATTATGTTACCTCCAGAAATACCTTATGTTACTTCCAGAAATACATTATATTACCTCCAGAAATACATTATATTACATCCAGAAATACATTGTTACCTCCAGAAATACATGATGTTACCTCCAGAAATACATTATACTACCTCCAGAAATACCTTATGTTACTTCCAGAAATACATTATACTACCTCCAGAAATACATTATGTTACTTCCAAAAATACATTATATTACCTCCAGAAATACATAGTTACTTCTAGAAGTACATTATCTTACTTCCAGAAATACATTATGTTACCTCCAGAAATACATTATACTACCTCCAGAAATACATTATGTTACTTCCAGAAATACATTATATTACCTCCAGAAATACATAGTTACTTCTAGAAGTACATTATCTTACTTCCAGAAATACATTATGTTACCTCCAGAAATACATTATACTACCTCCAGAAATACATTATGTTACCTCCAGAAATACCTTATGTTACTTCCAGAAATACATTATATTACCTCCAGAAATACATTATATTACCTCCAGAAATGCATTATGTTACCTCCAGAAATACATGATGTTACTTCCAGAAATACATTATATTACCTCCAGAAATACATAGTTACTTCTAGAAGTACATTATCTTACTTCCAGAAATACATTATGTTACCTCCAGAAATACATTATGTTACCTCCAGAAATACATTATACTACCTCCAGAAATACATTATACTACCTCCAGAAATACATTATACTACCTCCAGAAATACATTATATTACCTCCAGAAATACACTGTATGGCTCTCCTGTGGTTTTCATTACCAGGGCCTTGGGAAGAGGGCATGACAACAACCTGTACACTGCGTGTTTCTGAACCCGACAAGGCTTTGAATACTGCCATTGACTCACCTATCGGATGTGGTTTACTTATTGAACAAATGTAACACCTCATTGGACTGTGAAGAACATCACTGGCCTTCTAAAACCATTTCACAAAATGCTGTTATTAAATAAGGCATTTCTGCTTAATGGCTGAAAAACAAGACCGCAAAAGGTTAACTGTAGTTTATAAGTATATATATATATATATAGTTTATATGTCTGTTTGATGGATAGAAGTGAGGATGGTGTCAAGTTGAGTTTTGTTTTTGTAGTGTGACAAGCGATGTGATTGGGGGAAGTTAATTCAGTGGCCCTGCCCAGGAAGCTGCTGATCCATAATTTACTTCAATTATTTATTTAACCTTTATTTACCTAGGCAAGTCAGTTAAGAACAAATTCTTATTTTCAATGACGGCCTAGGAACAGTTGGTTAACTAACCTTGTTCAGGGGCAAAACGACAGATTTTTTACCTTGTCATCTCAGGGATTTTGATCTTGCAAACCTTTCGGTTACTAGTCCAAAGTTCTAACCACTAGGCTACCTGGACTAGT